>NW_027283786.1:0-34409 GCF_046629955.1 Centroberyx affinis
CTTCTTTATGGGATAGAGGGGAAAAATGTCTCATGAGCATATGCTTTTCCTTAACTAATTACAGCACTGAACATTAAATTAGGAATCCAGTCAGCTACTCATTTCTCATGAAGTGGCAGGCTGTCACCAAAACCCAGACATTTCAGCATGCCTCTCCACCCCTCCTTACCATTTGTTGTTGTCACTGGCTGTTCAATTCAGGCGTTTTTTTTTTTTTGGAGAAGGGTGCAGCCGTGCCTGTCCAACATGTAGCTGTTGCCGAGTGCCAAGCACAGGTGTGCAGTTGGCAACTAAAGTCGTATGCGGGAACAGTACTGACAGCTGAAAACTCAGTGTGATATCTTACTAGCCGCTTCCAAACACAAACACGATCCTACTGCATTCTTAATGGCGATGCCATGTGAAGTAGATAATATGTTACCAAGGTCCATTATGGGAACTGATTGCCTACAAAAGGGGCAGGTTGGGCCGAAAGACAATTATATGGGGGATGCAGTGTGAATTAGAATTTTCTAGAAGCAGTGGAATGAGATGCAGGGCCTCTGAGGACCAAATAACAAAGCAGACGGCCTGGCATGAATACTAATTACACTGTGGCCCAGTTAGGAGGAAAACTTGGGGACAAAATGTTAACCTGTACCCAGATGCCTGAAAGAAAATTACAACTCCACGCCTCACTAAACAAACACCAAATCCCAATTTGCAGGATTCACCCCGTCGGAGAAATGTTGGTTGGTTCTAACAAACAGTCTGGATATCTAGTTCGGCATTGTGTTCATTTACAGCTGTCAGCCTTTCTCTGCACTCTGTGTCCATCTTCAGCGGGGCGATTCTGTATTAGCTTTGATGAGAGCAAAGCCCTGCAGCAGTCAGGGGATCATTATGGGATCCACGGTCTTCTGCAGTTGCTGGTTAGCTACAGCCCTCGGTGTGGTGGAACTGCTGACAGGATGGAATTAAACCCAGTTTGAGCTCTGAGAGTGAAGGCCATGACCATGAGAAACTTTAACGGTGGGCTCTCAGACAACCCAGCAGTCCATCATGAGGAGAGTCCATCCTCAGCATCAGCTCTGCAGCATCACCTATCAAAAGAGTATGGGAGTTGAAAGTTGTGGGAATTGCAGAATTCAGCGGTCAAAAAGTTATTAATCCAAAACTTTCTGATCCATCTTTATAGTGAGGCTAAAGATCTACTGTAAAATATGGTCAGCAATTGAATGTATTGCCCAATGTTGTTCTGAATGTATTACTCTCTGCATGCGTGTGTGTGTGTGTGCACGCGTGTGTGTGTACTGTATGTGCGATTGCTTGTGCACAAGCCGTCTCACTCAGACAACAAAGATAAAGTGGTGATTCACTGCTTTATATCTCGTGCACAGCAATCACTGCAGGCCAAGACTGTTCTGCAATTCATGCATGAATCTGGAAGTAGGCATGTCCATCAACCAATCTCTGTTTTTGTTGACACATTTCATTTCCCATACTATTTCTTCCATACATCTCCTTCCCTCGTTCTCTTTCCTCCTCTTCCTCTCCTCCTGGGTGATGTCCACAGCGCCCTGATGCAGTGTGCCGACGCCCGAGCATTAACGCCAAAGTCAATGGGAGGACGGAGGAGTGAAGTGATTTGCACAGGACTGTGGGAATTAGTTGTACAGCAGTCAGATACCCTGGGGTTACACACTGAGGAAATTGGATCTAGAGGGAATGAGAATAGGCCATGTGATTTCATTTATTACCATAGATCGGCGGAGAGAGGTGGGGTATTATTCATTACCGAGAGCAATGAACGCAGCAGGAGCTGCCTCGCTGTGCAACATGCCACATGTCTACTGGCTGCAGGGGCCATAAACCTTAACAGAGTCTTATATGTAGGTGGCAGTAACTCAGTACAATGTTAATTAACTGGCAGAAATATGATTCTGCATTGGGGTTGTATGAAGATAAGCTTTGAGTGAATGGCTTGTAAAAAGACCTGGTTCTCCTCGCATTGTTGCCAGTGTCTGTTGGTATTTCTGCCTGCATCTGTCTGTGTGTCCTGCACTACTGAAGGTTATTTATCATCTCTTGTACTCCTGTGAGAGCAGCATCACTGGGCAGACACAATGTTGGAGCCGGAGAACTATGGTCGCCATTTTTGCCGCAAGCACAAAAGACAAATCGGTGTCTTTGCTTTGCTCTGAAAAGACATAAAAATAGATTTTTATAGTGTGGCCACACTGCGCTCTGACTCAATGCATTATTAATTAATGCCATGAAAGAGAAACAGCTGCGATGCTAACACTGTGAGTACCCCAATGCGGGATGGGCTAGGACACAGAGTAAAAAACAGAAAGACAGAGTCCCATTTGGCACCAAGGTGCTCATCATCTTTTTAATTGCGCAACCAGCCTTTATCATCACTGCTTAACACTGGTATGATTGTGTTAATTATTTAATAGGTGAACAGCTGTCTCACTCATCACTGTGTACCGTCTCACTTGAATTTGTAGCGCTTTCAATTTTTCTTTCTCTTGTTTTTGAGAAAATATATTTCTATGGAGAAAGAATACAGATACAATAACAAAAGAATGCAAAGGATTCTTATTAGAGTCCTTCAGTTCTGGGTTGGTTGAATTTTGAATTTTGCCCAGTACATCTATGAGTAATAGTAGATGTTTGCAATGATGTTAGCAATATCATTCTGACACATCCCTCCATTCCAGGATGCAAATTGGACCTGTAAAGGCCAGTGCCAATATCCTTGTCATTAGAATTGGGCTTGTTTAGGCATAAACTGGCCTTAGAGAGAGTAAGGCTGGGGACCATGGAATTAGCTGGAAGCCAAGCCACAAAGCATCCAACACCTGATTCTCAGCTTGGACAGATGGCAGAATTGCGGCATCGTGGCACAAGCATGCACACACAAGGACAGAGAGAGCAAGAGAGAGCGAGCGATGGAGATAAAGAGAGAGAGAGAACGAGGGAGAAGCTGCAAACACCACACACACACACACACACACACATATCCATATCCCAGTGTTCCCTTAGGCGTGGGGCCAAGAAACCCAATGTTTCATTAGGATTAAAGTCTCTCTGCGAAACCTGTGACTGAGCAGACACCCATCTCCCTTTGGATTGTCAGACGCTGCCAAAGCAGTTGTCAGGGGCTAGTCACTGTACCAGCAGTGAGTCACAGGTCCTGTCCACAGGCCATTTGCCTCATGATATGGAGAAGTGATAAACGCTTTTCAATTCAGTGGCAAGCACACTTGCCCACCATGTTCCAAATCCTCCTACACCCAGAAGCCACAAGACTTCTGATTGATCATACCGCAGCGATCAGCCGCACTGGTGTCCATGCTGCCGATGTCCCAAAGCTGGTTAGAATGAGAAGCATAATGGCTTTTCATATCACGGCCAAATTTGCACGGCGGCATTAGCCGTACACTGCTTAAGCTCCGTGGTTTCTCAGGGGCAGTGTTAATCCATCAATACTTAGATCTGTCTCCCCACTCTTCGATGATCCAGGATGATGAGCAGAGCTAATAAAAGCCCAGGCAGACAGAAGCTGGTGATAACACACATTATCCTCACCATCTAATCCCCCTTCTAATTAGAGATGCTGACTTAGACCAAGGAAAAACAGCAAAACAGGGAAGAATGCGAGGAGACAGTGCCAGACACCCACTGGGTTTGTTTATTGTGTGGATTTGTGAGTTAAGTTCTGGGAGTTTAGGGCTGAGATGAAGGGAGAAAGACACACAGCGAGAGAGAGAGCGAGAGCGAGAGAGAGAGAGAGAAATTAATGTGTTTTCCTATTATTTTAAAGTAAAATTTAACCCCGAGTTGCTAGACAATTGTTATTATTGTATAAATCTGGTAATGAGGAGAAGACTGTTTATGTTTTCATCCACACCCCTCTTCCATCTTGATTTCTTCATTGTCTCTGTATTCTGGCTCCAGGCACAAAGGTGGCTTCATCTGTATATTTGTGTCTGTCAGTGTGTTTGCGAGGGAGGGAGAAAGGTAGATAGAGAGAGAGAGAGAGAGAGAGAGAGAGAGGGGAAGGGAGATGCTCCCACTGACACCATCTACTCCTGTCACTCACCTCTCCTCCTCATTATCTTTGCACAGTCACTCCATCTCTCCTCCTCTCTGCCTCTCCTATTCTGTCTTTCCGTGAACATCTATTTCTCTGCTGCCTTTAAATCCCCCTCTCTCCTCTGCCACTGAATATTCTGCCCCTGCTTCCCCCCGATTCCCTGTTTACTTTTTCTATCTGTTGCTTGATTCTCCTTCTTTTTTTTTTTTTACACCAACCACCAATTTTCTTTCACTCCTCTTTTGTATTCCATCATTCACTGTGATTTTCTGCTGCTTTTCATTCTTTCCCTGCATGCTTGGACATCGCTGATGTCCTTTCCTCTCTCCTAGCTGAGTTAGGTATTTGTATGTGTCAGGGGCTACAGCAAGAATCACTGATTATTGGCTAATGATGGTGTAATAAGCCTGTACCATAAGGTTAGAGGAGAGAGGGGAGAGGAAGGGACATTGCAAGGAGAGACAGGATGAGAACACACACACGCAGTAAAGTCTGGCTTTAGCTGCTTCTGAACATTTGCGACTTTAACCTAATTAGGATGTAAATTGCCACATATAAATGGAGCGGCGAGATTGGAGATGTTTTAAATTAGGAGAGAAATGGCCGAGTTAAAATGTCTCACATTTTTGTGACCTGACAAAGCATGCGAGCTATATTTCAAAATGGGAGTTATGTTTTATACGTTAAGCTGCTGATGCTGTGAAGGCATTTTGCTGAGCCCAGAGAATAGACTGGGGATAGTGGATGGTCTAGAGAAGGCTTTGGGGTTTTATTGTAGTACCTTTCTAAGCATGAGTCCACTCTCTCCACAGGGCAAAATGAAGCACACTGACTTCTGGACAATTGACAAATCCTCTTCAACCCCGGCCAACGCCCAGTGACAAGGGTAAGTTTTAGAGAGCGATGAAGTAAGCGATCTCTAATTGGCTCAGTGCTTTTCACTGTGAAAGCACTCCCACTGACTTTTATGCCTTATGGACTGTAGCAAAAAAACAAAAGCATCCGGCCAATAAGCACAGGATGACAGGAGGGATCAGACATGACAAGTATTGTATACAGTGGCAGGTGTGGAAAAGTTTTATACAGCAGATGAGAAGAAACAGATTTGGTGTAGCTGTATTATTAGTGTCTGTATCATTTTCTACCCCCTCCCCATCTCCCACCCTACACTAGCACACATCACCATTTGTTTATTATCTTTGTTGTTGATGATGGAGCTGCTGAGTCGGTGAGAAAGCCAGACCGGCCCAGTGGGTGGTGGTGTCGGAGTAATGTCTTTCATCAGCCTGTACTGATACACAGAACTCAACAGACTGCAGGTACAACAGCTCAATCTCACACACACACACACACTGGAGGACGGGGAGAGAGAGAGAGAGAGGTCTTTGACAGCTGGAATAGCGAAGATGGTTAAAACGCACAATGGTGTGAACAGATGCCTGGCATCCAGTTAAAGACTATGATTAAATGTTTGTGAAATGTGATTATCGGTGTATGACAATAACTGTGTACATTTTATTGCAGTGTTTGTTTGTTTTTTTTTGTTTTTTTACAAGCAATGTCTCAATTAATCTCCCAGGCAGCACTAGTGTATATGGTGTGAAACCTGCTGCATTAGCCACCTGAGAGCAGCACTGCCAGACCATACAGCTTAAAGAAGACAGCTCTCTTCCTGCAGAGGAAGGTGGATCCCTAGACTACCAGCTGCCAGCTGCATCATCACCAGCACAGCGGAGAGGGGAGCTAAAGCTGCCCTGAGGGTAAGAGGAGCCTGTCCACTTTTTCTCCAGGCAAATCCTCATCTTCCCTCTGCTCGTCCTTGACTATCTCACCAAACACCCTGTTGTCTGACTTAAGGAAAGGGATTGACTTTTTGTATTTCTCTCTCTCTGTCTTTGCGTGTGTGTGTCTGTGTGTGTGTGTGTGTGTGTGCACGTGTATACTGCTCTGACACTGTGTGAACTAGGAAATGAAAAAGGTGTGAATATAGAATATTTTGCGAGAAGCAGATATGGTAGAGTAACCTCTGCTGTTTTTATGTTTATAAATGAGATGCAAATACATATACATAAAACGAGAGCCTTTGTCTATACACTTGTTGACTGTATAGATTGTTTTCCCACTGTATAGATATAGATATATAGATTGTGCTTGTGTGTGTGTATGTGTGTGTGTTTGTGTACGTGTGCAATGGGTATCACTATTAGATGAGTATTTAATTAGTTATTCACAGATTGAAATTACAACTTTGAAGAGAAAAAAGTCATCCTGATTGTGAAAGAATTTATTGCAACTTCTCTCTTGCTTTCATAGCTTGAGGGAAAAACGAATTTTGTATCTTCAACAAAAAAAAAAGGCAGTCTCACTGTCTAAAGATTCGTAAAAGTTTTTAATGATGCCCAATGTCATGCAAATTACTCATTCATAGCTGCTGTTTGGCTTAGTGTAGAATAGATGGGGGAAATTTAGACCTAATGATGTTTGGATGGAATCTCCGTTCTGCATTAGGGCTCAAATTCATTTGCAAACACAATATCTTTTCTGAGACCATTGGAACTAAATCAAACACCGAAAGGAATCCCATTGAGGCCTGCAGAAGCTTGTTCAAATTACATTATAAATTCTATTTCAAAATGAGCAGCCTACAATGCCCGGCCTGCTCACCATCACACTGACAATTTACCTCCCCTGCCAATTTGGAGAAGTTGGGAAGCTAAGTATGCAGTGTCAGATTCATTCAGAGAACTGTTGCAGGGATTTGAATAATTTTACAGGGTTTAGGCATCAAGCTAGAACCAGACTGTGTGTACATCAAAACTGTACAGTCTAAATCAGTTTTGCACTTGCTGAAGAGGAGGGAGGCATATATTGTGGTTCTCTAGGAATGCTAGAGTTATCATACGCGTCGAAATAATGGCACGGTCCAATCGCATGCAAAAGACAACTGGTGCTAGGGGAATTACATAACCATGGTTTCTGAGGAGACACTATCTCCCAGTGTCCAGTTGGATCAATACATATTAAAGACATCCATCTGTGTCCTGCCAGCTGCACATCGACACATCCTAACATGATGCGGATCTGTCAACACAAATCTGGCACAGACAGACACTCTGCTCACAGACAGCACTGATATATGGAGATGTCAGTCAGAGGCCCACCACTTCCCCCCTTAAAATGAAAGAATATATCTTGTCAGAAGGAAAATCTGCAGGGTGATGTTGATTTACTCTGTGCAGCCTCCTGAAATAATAGAGGCGGCGACTTTATAGCAAGATCGTAACTGTTTGATGCTCCAACCAAGAGGACAGTACATCTGCTGACATGCTATATTCATGCTGTATTAACTGAAGCTGAGAAGCTCTGCGCAATTAATTCAGCTCATCACAGTGGTACCAGGTGATTAACCAGGTGTAGGATATTAGAAGGTAGGAGATGCACACAGAACATGAAAAATGTTGTGTTCATAAATCCAATCAACACATCCTTATCAACAAAGATCCTTATCACCTTTTCTGCATTCAGACAGAACAAAAATATACAAGGATTTTACCAGCTTCACACAAAAAGTTTGTCCAATAAATAAAGGTTGTAAATGGTTCTCCATCCTTCCCCAGCAACAAATACATATTTTCCAATCCCCACGTTGCTTCATTTAGCGCTGAAAATATAAATTGAATATCTATGAGAGACTATAAAAATAGCTTCACTGCAGTTGGATGCAGTTCCGATGACAAATGTGACAGAGGGAAGATGAGAAAGTGTCAAATAAATTATTAACAGGTACACATTGAAACTATACATCTTCTGGCTTGCATGTAAATAAAAACACTGGTGTGTTGTGTTTTCAAGGAGAGTTAACAACATAAATTGTTATGGAATAACAGCAACCATGTTTGCAAGCATGGATGATTAGTTTTTTAGCTAGTATGCTATTTTTGTGAATATTTAGGCAGGATGCCTGTCTGTTGTATGTAAACTGTAGCCTACAGGGGTGGGTGACACTGATGGTGTATGAAGTGTATTGGAACACTGCACTCACTATGCTTGTGTTAATCTCTCTCTCTCTCTCTCTCTCTCTCTCTCTCTCTCTCTCTCTCTGTCTCTCTCTCATAGTGTTTGTGTGTTTGTGCAAGTTTCATGGGGGACTGCATGCTCCTGTGTGCATGCCAACTAGCGAGATGGATGCTTGCTGCTACACAGGTGTAATTGGATCATGCACCTGCCTCTGGAGTGGCCATTGATCTCCCCCACTGTTAAAGGAGAGAGAGCTAAGAAACTGGGCTCCTATTGATTTTGCCCTTACAATCATCATGAGTCTTTGGACACATGTGATCAACATTAATCCGTGAGCTGCATGATGGACTGGCTGGCAGGGACTCAGGCATTCCTTTCATAAAGCCATAGGTCCTTACTCAGTACAGGTACCACCATAAATGGAAAGCTCATAACTGCAGTCGGTTCTCCGATTCCAGTAATAGCTTCTCATTGTTGCCCACTGCTCATACGTTAATGGAATTGTTTGTTGAGATTGTGCTTGGTCAGAGTGGAGCAATGCTGTACCTATCCACAGAGCAGGACTGAAGGACCCCAAGGATGCAATGCAAATTGTGAGAGCGATGCGGGTATATAATCCTGTGGATAGGATGTGGCTGGGGATCTTGAAGTGTTTGTGTCTTGGAAATCTAATTTTAGTCTCAACCTAGGATGCATTATAATGAAAACAAATGAGTTTTTTTTTGTCTGGGGGGAACCAATGGAAAGAAAGCCTGTGACTCATTTCGCGTACCAATCATTACCAAACCATAGTTTCGGAAACATGGAAATCAGATAAGAAATTGAACTAAACAAAGCTGCCTCAAATCAATATATATATATATTTCAGACACATTGCAGAGGAAGATGAGGCTACTCCCAAAGGTTAAAAGGTTAAAGTCTCATCAGAGGGTTCACGCAGGACCTCGGACATAGCACCGTTTTCTGATTATATTTTTAATGCATTTTTGAACAAATAGGCAGTCAGGCAGCTATTTGGTATCCAGGGTGTTTTGTCCTTCTGAATGACATTTACTTGGCTTTAATGGCGCTCACACAAACGCAGAGGTCCGCATTGCCTTGGGCATCGACAAAGCAAACAGTGAAACAGCATCATTATCATCCATAGAGCCAGGCAAAGTCATTTCATTTTTAATGTATGTAGGTGTGTTTCTGTTTGTGTGTGGCGCAAAGAAGATAAACAACAAGTCAGTGGGAATTACATTTAGATAGGCTAGCGGTTGGCTTTATGTGTGTGTGTGTGTGTGTGTGTGTGTGCGCGTGCGTCTAGTGTGTGTATTGTGCATTGCAATTTGTGTACATAAGTGCGTCTGCATGTGTGTGAAGGGTGAACATGTATGTGGCCTAGTAAAAAATGAATGATGTGGTGTAATATGCGTAATTAGATTTGATATCGACATTTGCATGCATGTTCGTCAAACACGGAAGAAGGGACATACAGTTCCTCGAAGAAATGATTTGTTTACAGTGTGACTGTGTCTGACAGTGTGTAAATATGTGCTTGTGAACGAACTGCAGTCATGTACATGTCGCTCATACTAGCTTGACAAGTGGAGCAATTTTACTGGAAATTGATTTAGTTGTATGAGTGCATACATTTTTGAAATGCTTGGATGTAAAATTATTCTTAAGTAATTCCCTTTAGACATGGTAGGTGCATGTGTGTGCGTGTGTGTGTGTGCATGTGTGTGTGTGTGTGTGTTGGATCTTTCCCCCCTAGCCAAAACAGTATTCCTGAACAGCCATCTCTTTCATATCTTGGAGTTCCACCAGATACTGCTTGATTTCATGCTTCTCAGTGATGCTCTTTGACCGGCTGCAGAAGGTGCCTATGGCAACCAAAGCAGAAATATTACAACCATAATGAATATCGAAAAAATGCAGTGCGGGGTTTTTAACAAGTGCTTATACACGGTGTATTAGGATGATGAATTCCCCCGTCTGGGCACCCTCCAGATAAAACATGGAGAGATGAGAACTATGGCACAGGAGGGAAACAGAGAGATAAAGAGACGGGAAATACCAGGGTTTTTTTTTTAACTGGAACTGAAAGATGAGTAAGAAGATGTACTCTCTGAAAAGCCAGAATTGCATAATATATTATGCTTGATTCATTTCATTCATTCTATTAGCTGATTACAATTCACCAACATCTCTCATGTACACCCTGCACATGGGAGCAGACTACAGATGAAAGGGAGACCTTGTATGTACCTTTTGGATGTGAGAAAGACAGCACATGGCGAATGTTCAATACTTGTGTCTGGTTGCGGGCTATATTATTTGGACACAGAGGTATTTTTCTTGGTTTCTGTGGCACCCTAGTGTTCAAGCCAATGGTTCTTTCAGTCGCCACTTTGAAGTTAGAACACTCACACTGTGATGTCTCAGAGCAGCAAATATATCAGTATAAACTGAATGCTCCCTTTGATGGGCTTTGAAACAGTGTTTAACTGAACTCAACAGTGTTGGTGTAATGTTCATGTAGGAATCCTGAGCGGCATTCAAATCACTATTAAACTGAGGAGGCAGTTTTGCTCCCGAGAACAAATCACACACATTCACCCTCATAAATCATTGGAAGCAGCTTGGCAAAGTTTCCCTGGACCAACTTTGAATACTAAGTCACTTGTCTTATCTACTCATCTTGTGTTCATTTTCTTGTGTGTGCTATTCAACCAATCCATCTCAGCGTGTGTAATTGAACGATTTATGTATGAAACGGTTTCACACTCTTGCGAAACCAATCCCAGACCCTTAATAACAAGTGAGATAAAAAATGAATCGCTGAGAGAGAACAAACAATCTTGTGGGTTGATGTAAGGTATAGAAAGGAGACAAGCACCTGTATTGTTGAGGATATATTAGGGCCATATGTACAAGTTAGTCATGAGTTTACAAGCTATTATCTGTGACTGCCAAATCACTAGCAATGACATTTAAAGCAACTGCAGAATACAAATCAATGACAGAGATTTACTTTGACTCTTAGCTCTTGTTAGAGAAAAGTGGATCCGCAACTTGCATTAGTCTTCTATGATAAATCTGGCAAATGATGTAATAGAATAGTTTAACAGCTAAACAACATAAACACAAAAATGCACTATGTGTTCACCTTCAAGGCAGACACAATCAAGAAATCTGAGGCCCAGCAACCCATTTTGCTTGAGGACATGCAGAGAGCGAGGCGCTGCTCAGAGCGAGTACAGTGTAATCAAGACCTGCCCGAATCTGGCAACCCAGTAGGGTGGGACGCCCATAGGTGAGAAGCAGCTCTGTCCTCAACCACAGGCACAGCTCTGTAATTAGCTCTGACACAAATACAACAGCCAGGCAGCGATGCTGTGTGTGTGATGAGCAAACAAAGGATGGTACCACATGACAGAAACACCAACATCAAGCATGACTTTAAGCATATTCTGTCTCCTCCTTCTCTCTTGCTCTTTCCCCTCCCCCTGTCTCTTCTTGCTCACTCATCATTCCATCTCCCCCTGCATTTCTTCTGTCTATTTTCTGTTTATCTACTACCTCTTCCAGTCCGGTTTGCCCCTCTCTTTCTCTCTCCATCTGTCGATTTCCTTCTATGTATGTCCCCCGCATCATTCTGGTCTGACCTACATAACCTCTGGTCATCAATTTTGTATAGAGCTGGATGATGATTCAGTGATCTGTATGGGAGAGAGGTCCCCTGGCTACGAACAATGCTAGGTCCTGGCAGTGTAAGATACAAACACACACACATGCATGCAGGCAAGCACACACACACACACACACACACTGATATAGACATTCACTGACATAACCCCTCCAGCTACTCCATACATGAACAGCACATTCAGCCTATTCAGGGACACAGAAACATGGCAACCCAAAGACAAAACAAAGCATGCATGTACAGTAGACACAGTAGAGAGAGAGACCGCACTGTCTGACTGGGGAAGATAATGTCTGGGAGCACAGGCGTTGAGTGCAGGGAATAAAGAAATAAATGGAATGGATAATCAAGGAGGTGGAGGGAGAAATACAGGAACTTTGGATCTAATAGAGGGTTGAAGAAGCTAACGGGATTCAGATAACTTACAGGCCTGAATGGACACACTAGAAAACATAGCTATTATAGACACTTTAAGCCCATACAGACAAGGGCGCCATAGGGGTGGGGGTGTGGGGGATGGCTGTAACGTACCAGAGATTGTAAATATTTATTGTGTCAGTTTTAATTCATATTATTATGTTGTACATTTGTTTAAAATGTACTTTTATCAGGGGGCCCATCCTTGCTAGCGGCGCCCCTGCATACACACACTCAGCTGTTAAGATGTTTGACAGTGAGTTTGTGAACAGAACATATGCTATCAAACTGGAAGTTTTAAATTAAAGAGCAAGTGTGTGTGAGAGTTTGCATCTATGGTTTTTGTTTTGTTTTCTGAATGTGTCTGGATCTTTTTTGGAATGGGTGCATTGATGGCAGAGAGTGTGTGTGTGTGTGTGTGTGTGTGCGTGGGATGCATAATGCGTGTCAATTCAGGATTTTGTGCTGTTGTTGTAAATGCCTGCATTAGTCAAATCACAGTGCTTAGTGAGTGGATTAAAGGCAGGGCCTGAGGGCTGGCCTGTGGGCTTCTCCACCCTAGGGCCTAGAGTTGACTCAGTTGACCATAACAAAGCATGTGGGTTCAGCAACACTCACAACAGCAAATACCACCCATAGAGCCATCAATGCACATAAACATCTCCATCATCTCCCTAAATACCTGCGATTGTACGAGAGATAGATTCAGGGCATGGACAAAATAATGGAAACCCCCAACAATATATGAATATCAAATATCTAATAAGGAGAAGGGCTGCCTTTTGCCATAAGAAAAGCTTCAATCCTCCTTGGAAGGCTGCCACACGAGTCCTACACTGTGTGTCTTGGGATATTGGACAATTCTTCAAGAAGGAACGACTCCATTTCTTTCAAGAATGAAGGAGGTAGAAATCTACGCTACACTCTTTGCTCCACAAAATCCCATAAAGATTTCAATCATGTTTAGATAGATAGATAGATAAACTTTATTAATCCCCAAGGGGGAAACTGGGTTGGTCACTTGCGCATAGAAAAAACAGATTCCACAGCAGGCATAAAAGATACAGAAGACAGATCACACAGTCCATAAGAAAACACATAGGATAAACAATACATTCCAAGAAAACATAAATATTGCTCAGGAACCAGCCAGAGCCGATACAACAGAAAAATAGTAAAAAAAAAAACATTGCGATACTGATACAATGCAATTCCAGCACACACAACAAGTTGTGGGCTTTTACAGTACAGCCAGTACAGCAATACAAAACCTGGACCTACACATAGAGTGAATACCCAATACACACAACATAGAGCACCGATGTCCAGATACATGCAAGTTCACCAGTTAATATCAATTAACAACAAGGATATAGGCTTTTAGAGTGCAAGCTGATACAGAAATACAAAGCCTAGTCCTCCACATAAAAAACAAGGCCAATGAATACCAAACACATAGGCTACAATATAAAGCACCAATGTCCAGATCCAAAGCACATTCACCTGTTGGTGGCAAGCTTTACAGCTGAAGGCACAAATGACTTCCTGAAACGTTCTGTGGAGCATCTTGTCATTAATAACAGGCCACTGAACGTACTCCTCAAGCTATTCGATATACCATGCAGAGGATGACCGTCATATTCGAGTATGGTCTTAAACCTCCTCCTGGTTCTTTCCTCCATGACAATTTCTAGGAAGTCAGGAGTAGAGCCAATTATAGATCCTGCCTTTTTAATCAGTTTATTAATCCTGTTCCTATCATCGACTGTAATGCTGTTTCCCCAACATACCACAGCATGAAAAAGGACACTGGCCAAGATGCTTTGATAGAAAACATTCAAAAGTTTCCTACTAACCTCAAAGGACCTAAGCTTCCTGAGGAAGAACAACCTGGATTGAGCCCTTTTAAATACAGCATTAGTGATCTCTTTCCAGTTCTCAAGTCCTTGTCAACATGAACACCCAGATATTTGTAAGAAGGAACAATCTCAACCTGATTACCTTTAATGAGAATTGGAGTAGCCTTCTCTTTCTTTTTTCTAAAATCGACGACGAGCTCCTTGGTTTTACTGATATTAAGATTCAGATAGTTATCCTCACACCAGTTGACAAATCTCTCAACTTCGTCTCTGTAAGTCTGGTCCTTGCCATTCGATACATGGCCTACCAGGGCAGAGTCGTCAGAGAATTTTTTAAGATGACAACATACTTGACTATGTCTGCAATCAGCTGTGTATAGAGTAAACAAAAAAGGAGATAAGACTGTTCCCGGGGGAGCCCCCGTTTTAGTAAGAATAATGTCTGAGACCCTATTATTTAGTCTGACATACTGAGGTCTTGAGATGAGATAATCAATAACCCATGCAATGGTCAAACTATGGAGGTTACAATTCATCCGTTTTAAGGCCAGAAGATGAGGCTGAATGGTGTTAAATGTACTCGAAAAATAAAAAAACATAATTCGAACAGAAGTACCTGCTATCTTCAGATGACTATACATGCTGTGTAACATGTAAAGCAATGCATCATCAACACCCACTCTCTTCCTATAAGCAAACTGTAGGGGGTCCTGGAAGGGATAGACCTGCATAGCAAGAGGCTCCAAGATGATCCTTTCGAAACACTTCATGATCTGTGAAGTCAGGGCTATAGGTCTTAAATCGTTAAGCTCATGGACTTGCCTTTTCTTAGGGACAGGGACAATACAAGAGGTTTTCCACATCATTGGTAATTTAGGCACCGAGAGTGAGACAGAAAAGATATAATGAAGCACATCCCACAACTGGTCAGCGCAGGTTTTTAGAGTCTAGTGACTGGGGAGACCATCGAAGGTGTTTGTCCTCATCCTGCCGTTTTATGATGTGTTTACACCGTTATTACACCGGAATATGGGAACGCCATGAGGGAACAGCGTTTGCACCATAGGTTGCACCTGGTCCTGCGAAATGGCCTCATATTCCTCAGCTGTTATACGACCATGCAGAGCAATCATCAGACCAAATGACTCCCAGTAGATGGCTGCCCATTTCATTACAGATCCACCGCCACGTTTAACATCTGGCGGCAGACATTCTGGGTTGAATAGGCATCCTTTGGCATTCAGCAAACATAAACTTGGCTGAATGTTGAAAAAAAGGCTGAAATTTGACTTAGCAGATCATTTAACGTTTTCAATTGCTCCTCAGGGGTGCAGGTTTTGTGCTCCTTACACCAGATTATGCGTCTTTGTGCAATGGACTTGGACACAAGCGGTTTCCGAATGTTTTGCCCTGCCATAAACACCAGCTTTATGAAGCTCACAGCATACAATTTTCGTTGGGACTCTGTCACAGAGGTGTTAATTTGATTCTGTGGATTAACAACTATCCTGTATGTCCATCTATGCCTCTTGGCGAGCTGCGACTTGCGACCACTGTTCCTCTATGCTGATGCAGTTTGTCTGTGTTTGGAATATCTTTTCATGATTTTCGGTACCGTCCACGTCACCACATTAAATTATTTAGCAGTTTTAGTGACTGATGCACCTGCAGTTCAGGCACTGACTATTTGGGCTCTTTGGAACTCTGTTAGTTGCCTCATGTTGCTTTGAAAACTCACATAGACAGGTGGTGATTGTCGAACCTCTTTTAAAATGGACACATATACTGCTAATGAGCATTTAACTTAATATGACTCACCTGTGTAGCTGACATTTTAATTTTAATTGTGATTTAGATAGATATTTATTATTTGATATATATTTAGATAGATAGATAGATAGATAGATAGATAGATAGATAGATAGATAGATAGATAGATAGATAGATAGAATACTACCTCACCAGCCAAAGAAAAACTGTAACTCTAAACTACAAAGATATCATAATCTTTTGCTCTTCTTTCTCCTTCCTTTTCATTCACTCTCCTCATCCCCTTCAGTTCAATTCTCATACACTCTCTCACCCTCCTTCCATCTCCCCTCCTCCTACCCATTCAGTCTCTCCATCCTCCTCCCCTGCTCTTTCCTTCCTCATCCTATGTGCAATACACATGTACTTTCTCCTTCTCATCTCCCCAAGGTCTGGAGGCTGACTGCAGATAGAGAGATTAGCCAATGCATTAATACTGACTCAGGATCAACAGACTGGGTCCTCGGGCCTGTCCAGGCCTGCTGCTAAATCAGCTTTTTATGGAGCTCGCCCTGCTAGTGCAGAACGGATCATGGCCCAAACCCACCCAGAACTGTGGCTGCAGCACACTAAATGAATGAAGCATTTCCGAGACATAATAGAAGTGTGAAACATATATTTAATAGCTATCTGTGGCATCATCTCTGCAGAGAGCGCTGGGAGAAAGTGATGAATGGGAAGAGTAATGGCAGCGTGCCGGAGAGGAGAGACACAAATTCTATTAGGGCCTAAATTTAAACAGGAAGTCTTTTACTCAGTTTCTCCCTCTCTCTCCCTCTCTCTCTTACTCTCTCTCTCTCTCGTACTCTCTCACTCTCCATGAAGAATTTAATTAATGAAGAAACTGGACACTTCTCAAATTTTGGAAGATTAATCAACATTTTTTGTGAAACTTTGATAAACTACACCATACCTCAGCTGCCTAGTTAATTCCAGAATTAAAAAAAGAGGTACAGAGAGAGAGAGAGAGAGAGAGAGAGAGAGAGAGAGAGAGAGAGAGAGAGAGAGAGAGAGAGAGAGAGAGAGAGAGAGAGAGAGAGAGAGAGAGAGAGCTCAGTCAAGCTCACCTCACATATTCAATGTAACCTCACAGACCATTAACAGAAAACATATTATTTTACATACATCTACATGCAAACAAGACAATCCAGTAAGTTGGATTGACTGTGCTCAGGCATGGAGTCTTCAAGAATGGTATTCATGTGAGCAGCCTCCAATATACACTCACAAAATAAACATCCCCAAGGTGATCTGCCCTGTTTGAACAGCTACTTCACCAAATAACTCCCTGGAGGTGCTCCATCATTTCAGTTTGCTTTGACACGCAGTATCTTTGATTATTGTTCCATTCATCACATGTGTACTGCCTCATCATCATCATCCTCTTCTACTATGCATCAGTAGAGTAGGAAGTGAGAAGACACATTATCTTGTCCTCTCTTCACACTATCTAGCACACACAGAATAATCAAATCTGTCACCACAATTTGAGGCTTATTTTGTAAAATAAAAACAAAAAAACTGGAGGGTAAAAGTATGCCAGGAACTGCCGTGTGCTAATTAGTCTTATTGGAGCTGGGTCTCTGCTCTTAATAATGTAACATTTTCACAGACACTTGTGTACATGTGCCATACACATTCCTGAGTGCACACACACACAGACACACACACACACACACACACACACAAACACTCTTACAAGGCGGCTTCCCTATCCTCGATTGTCATTTTGCTCCTCAATAATAGAACATATCAGCAGACTGGATTAAAGGGTCTACCATGCTCTGTGGTATCCACCGTGGCTCCACTGTTAATAATGCATTCTTTTGAGACAGACTCTAATGTTGGCTGAAGTGCCGGTGAGATGTGCCTCCCGCTGTCCGGCGTGTGGGCCGCACACCACGATGCAGGGAGAGCTCCACGCCAACCAGCAACAGCTCCTCTTGATGGAGCATTCCGTTTCCATTACTCACAGATTTCATTCCCCTGCCCCATAATCAAATCCTCATTGAGTGCACTGTTGCTCGCACTGCAAGTCGCACCAAAAAAACACGTGCATTTGTGCACGCCCACATAAACACACTGATCGAACTTGTTTAATGGGAATAAAAGTGGTAATATCTGTTGCACAAAAGCATCGCAGAGGCTCCGTACTGACAGTCTTAGATGATATAACTGTATTACAGAGAACACAATAAGAGCCATCTTAAGCAGTCAGAGTGAGTAATGCATTTTAACTCTCTCATCTTCAACAAAACATTGTACTACTGTTAAACCACGGATATAGGCTTCTCACTTTAACCATTATCTCTTTCAGATACATCTAACTAAACTAAATCTGCCAGCAGAGAAATGGAAGTGCATTGGAGAAGGACCTGTCTTGATGCCATTACCTCCAACAGAGAGCAGAGCAGTACCTAGGCTAATCAACTGCAATGCCTTTGAGCCATTAGTGCGTGATGTGATTCAGATAGGAGCCACATGCAGGCAGCAGTGAAGAGCTTCGAAACTATGTGGCCACCCAATTAAGAGCCCATTGTTGACATTCTCTAAGGAGCAAGTGCTGCACTGCCCAGTAAGCCTTAAGTATCAAAGTAGAAGTTATCACACACACATACACACACACACACACACACACACACACACACACTATGGGTTAAATGCAGTCACACTACAAAATTCTCCATAAAAAATGATGTGCGAGGTGACACACACACACACACACACACACACACACACACACATATATATATATGTATATGTATACTTTCATAAGGCCAAGAGAGACGTTTTTTTTTTGTTGTTTTTTTGTCATTGGACTTAATTAATCAAGTAGTCAAGTCAGTCAAGTAAAAACCAAAAGTTAACCCCTGAAGAGTGCATGTTGACAGAAAAAAATGCTTTCTTTTATGATAGGTTGAAAATATAAAAAAAAAAGAATCATTTTCAAAGGGCAACATCACTCCTCTAATATACTGGCAATTTAAATCTCCCTCTCTGGGCGATGCAACTTCCGTTTTCAGCACCATGTACAGCGCCGTCACTCTCATTTTTTCACCGAGAGCTTATACGGCAGCTTGAGGCGGGGAGGTAAAGTTTTGGCAATATCAGGAGTGAAGGTTTATAGCCTTGTATACGGTAGTGTTTGTGTCTCTTCACCCCGATGTTCATCACAAGCCGTCGCGACGACTAAAGAGGGGGCACGGAGACCGAAGAGAGCGGCGCCGAGATAGGCTACCGAGATGAAATAAATATGCACAGAGACGATTCCGTACAACAGATCTCTCGCTTTCTGCTGGTGGGTTGCTGAGGGATAAAAAAAAAAAATCGAGCGACTTGCAACGCGAAAGAGACCCGAGAGGAAAGGACTGCTGTGCAGGGGGACGCAAAGGGACTTGATCTGCATGTGAGACCGCTGGTCCACACACCGGAGGCAAGAGATGCAGCCTGCGAGCAAGCTCCTGACTCTTATTCTCCTCATCTTCATGGGCACAGAACTCACCCAAGTAGGTTTTAACGCCATTTTCCCCCTCATATAATAAAGCTAGGACCCGCGGTTAATTGGCTCCAGATCCGACAGGAGATTACCCGGTACCGCTGGTATAAAGAGCCCCGGCGAATTAGCCCTCTACCCCGCTTAAACAGATTAACGGGTGGGATTACATGATGTGAATACATTGTGCTTGACGGGCGAGGATAGATCCAGCAGAGCTCTATTCAGTATTTCTACCGCCGGGGCTGACAAGCGAGCCAGGAACGGGGAAATTTTGCACGATCTATCAATTGGTTTATGAGCAAATGTTCAGATTAATTAAATGCGGGGCTATTCCATAAACATTATGTTGCCTCTGTATTCTCCAGGTAAGATTTCTCTAATAAGGAAAAGGCCATTCCATTATTGAATTATACGATGATGCTCTGTGGTGTTTTAAATCAAGGCTCCACAATCAAAGGCTACAGCGTCTCACAGTTGGTCTTTTGAGCATGCTCAATCACCACAGAGTTACTGGATGATTTGATTTAGCCTACTGTATGTGAGGGGAGAATTTAGTCTAGCAAACAATGTGCAACCACCCAGCTCAGTACAACATTATTGGTTGATGAAATGTATCTCTGTGATTTTTTACTGGAATTAGAAATGATTGCCTGCTATCTATAGAGGCCACACATTGGCAATTGCAGCAGATAATCAGTATACTGCAATTAAAATTGGCTTTAGTTAGAGTTGCATTAGATTGTTGCCTATGACAAATTGTCATAAACAATACTCAACATTATCATGGTGGGAAGAGAGTGAGTGAATACCAGTTATTTACCAGGCCCTGCAGCCATAGGATTGATGAATTTGACAATTTAATTGCCCTTGCCGGGAGAGAAAGCCATATTTCATGGACTTCACTGTCACTGTGTGAATCCAATTGCGGTTGGTTATTGAAGACTAAAAAAAAACAAAAAACAACTGTGCCTCTAAGGTACTATCAATAAAGTGATCTATATTGCCAGTTCATTCAGCAAGTACTTGAACCCCCAATAACATATACTCCAAATTACACATTCAATAAAATGTCTCATTCTGTAAGTACATCACCACAGATCCTGATTCCCTGACAACCAATATGTTGGAACAATTAATTATCAATGTGTTATTACCTTGACAGTTATTTCATCAATTGGTTTTCAAAAATGTATGAGAAATGTCAATCTGCTCTGAACAGAACATTTTTTATTCATGTAGCAACAGCAAGATTTTGACATTGATGAGAGATTTGATTTGTAAATCAATCAATGCTATGACCTCAGCTCAATCACCAGTGAACAATTTTATCTCCCTGCACTGGTGTAGCAAGTTCAAACATAAGACTGAGGATAGCTATACTTAAAAAATACAACCGCTCCCTCATCCAAAAACGGGTCTTTAGTAACACAACAAAGCATCCTGTATAGTCTTAACATAGACTTACACTACAGCAGCAGGGTGCATTAAAATGCTGACACAGTTGAAGATTAGGCTATTTTGTTTGCAATGATTGAGGCAGGCAGTCAGTCAGAGGAGAGGAGGAGAGAACTTGTTTCACTTTGGGTTTTCTGATAGTTGGTTTGGGTCAGGGCCGACGTTGACAGTGACATTCTCTCTCTGACGGCCTGTGAGTGTATGTCATCTCTTAAAAGGTAAGTCGATATCCACCCTCAGCCTCCCCACCTGCTGCCTTCCAGGACAACAGAAACACTAGACACTGACTGGCTCTCTCTCTCTCTATATATATATATATACCCCTCGTTACATAGACCTACGCACATCACACCGTAGTCAGGCCAGGCCTCTCCACACCACATTTTGCCTTGAAGCCAGATGTAGAGAGTGAGAGGTGGACAGGGGGACAGGGGAAAAAGGAGAGAGCCTTCTTTTATTTGCAAGTTATTCATTAGATAACAACATCCGTGCAGTGTGGCCTCAGGCTTTGATGTTGAACAATGACACACTCTTGCTGACCACATGAACCACCTTGCTTCAAGAGACTGTGAGTCAGTTGTGCTCCGGCAGTGACACTGTGGGTTGGCTGAGCTCTATTCTTAACGTCTGGGCGAGAGAGTGGGGAGATGCCAGAGTAAGTAGCCTGTTGAGAAATCAGCTTTGTTTCACTGTCAATACACGGTGTGCTGGATTGCTAAATCATTTCATGTGCGTGTTAATTAATGCAAGCTTTGTTAAAGGGTCTCTGCCACACACACACAGACACTCACATACACACACAAACACAGTCTTCAACAGATAGCTACCTCTCCTTTCTAATTCCAGCTGCGTTCATTCACTTCATTCGCTTACACTAAAAAAACAAAAAAAAAGAACCCTCCCCTCTCCAAAAGGCTCCCTAACAAACCTGTTTGTAGACCATTGATAAAGACAGGTCACTGAAGGATTTGGCTATTGGCTGGTGTTCACACAGAGAAGAATAGTAAGCAGCCAGAGCAGCATCTGTTCCTCACCTAGTGGCTCCCCCGTGGCTCCAGGCCACGTCCCACAGCATCTCACCGAGACCCTTAGAAAACAGATGGCGCTGCTGTAGCAACCCTTTGACACCAACCAACCTACATGCCATAGCTCTGCCTACAAGCAACCCACACACCAAGATTCACCGTAAAGCTGCTGCACAGGATGCTGGCGTGCTTTGCAGGCACACATATAACTCTTCATTGTCTCGTCACGTCAAAGTTTTTACTTTTACTTTGCTGCCCTCATTTCATCCTTTATGCACACATGCATGCGCGTGCACAAAGTTAAGAAGGCATTCTTTTTTAATTTGTGGACGTCAACATTGAACATTTGGTGCGGTTAGTCAAATTCAACTAAAGCCACAGGACTGTGCCAACGCCACCACCTCTATGCTGCTCGAGCTTGAAATATGGCACTAGTAAGGGAACATTTTGAAACTGTTAAGGATTTTTTAATGTAAAAAAAAATCTGTTATCATTTCAGTTTTTTGGTGAGGAAGTGAGATGGAGTTGAGCTGAGTTGCATTATGCGTGGTGTGATTGGCAGCTGGGGTTGAAGCTATTTATTATTCAGTATGGTTTGTTGAAAGACAGCGAGGGAAAGAGAGAGAGCAGAAGAGGAGTAGGTGGATACAGTGCATTTTGCAATGCACTTGTAGGCTGGAAATTTTATGTTTACTTTATCAACATCTACATTCTATAATAAATGCATAAACGTGGCAGTAATTACAATATATATATATATATATATATATACACACATATATGTATGTATATATATATATATACACACACACATATATGTATATATATACTGTATATATATCTATATATCTATATCTCTCTCTCTCATATATATATATATATATATATATATATATATATATACAGTATATATACAGTACTGTGCAAAAGTCTTAGGTACATGTAAAAAAAATCTGTAAAGTGAAGATGCTTTCAAAAATAATGAAATGGAAAGTTTCTAAATATAAAAAAAAATACTATAAAGAGCAGTCTACTGACACACTAATGCAGAAAACAAATAAATAAATGTCTAACACAAAATGTATATAAAACATCTAGGGTGCCTAAGACTTTTGCACAGTACTGTATATATATATAGTAGTATGTTATATATTATGTAGGGCAAGTTCAAAAAAAATATTGTGGTTTTAATTAACACATCTCTCTCTCTTTCAATCACTCTCAAACAATAGATTGATAGACTGACTGATTGATTTCTGGGCAGTTTGTTTTCTTTATTCCCTCTAGTTTATTAGTGCTCTTGTAGCCTCCCTGCTGTTTCTCCATGTGTGACTAACTTGCGGTTGTTGCTCCGTTAAGTGCTGATTCCCAGAATTACATCATATTATGAGATGGGATCCAAGAGAGGTTGGACTTGGTCTATTATCAGTTGCTAACCTTTCCATTACTTTGAGCATTTGCTTCAGTGTATCTCTAGTGAAGTTGAGTGGGACTCACACTATTGTGACAGTCTCATTACTTTCATTGTGACAATGCAAGATTGATCAATCATAGAAGAGAAATTAAATCCATTCAAAAGGTATGTAAATCCAGGCTGCTGTGCATGAGCTGCACCAGGTGAGAAAAGACTAGGCTGGACTGGACAGGACAAAGCGGCACTGGCACAGCGGTGAGCTGACCCCCACTGGTACTTAACACTAATCTGTATAGCCATCACTACTGTGAGCTCTCATACTAGGAAAGGTCAGAGAGAAGTGGAGAGATAAGGGAGAGAAGAGAGACAAATATAGAGGTGGAGTGAGTGCAAACTTTCATTTTATCTTTCATTTTTACCAGAAAACTGCATTATGGAGCAGATAGAAATAGCTGTGGATAGAGTGCCACTTCTGCTATTCTGGAGACCTCATGTATCATGCAGTACTGCAATTTAGCCCATAGGCTGGAGCATTACCCAAGTATTGATGTTGAGATCAGCTCTGAGCAGATATTTTAATTTCAGAACATTGTCTCCTTACACTGTTAAAAAAAATGAAAAGAGGAAAAAAAGGCACTATATCCTACCAAAGAAAAAGACGCAATTTACTGCACTTGTTAAATGCACCCTCATATTAGGTGGACCTAATAACCATATAAATCACAGAATATGAACATGTTCTGGTTTAGCTACACACTGAAAGGACAATGCAAATTGACACCATAACGAGAACGTGCTAAGCATTTTTGCAGGCCTTGTTTTACGTTTTACGTGCTGATTCCTTACATTAAGAAAAAAAAAAAGCCATAGGCTTTTGATTTCCAGCAACACCCGAATCAGCTACACGATGGCGCCAGAGTCACATGTATTACCTCAACCATAAACCATATAGGCACGTCTGAGCTCAGGGCATCGTTATAGCCTACACAAAAACATATTCTGATTCATTACAGCTGATTTTTATTTTCATTTAAAATTGACATGTTGTATAGCTGAGAAGTGCTTCATGTCTGCATTGTTTTATATGTTTATGCAGTATAGTAGCCTACAGTGTAGGCTACACATTTTGCAGTGGTTGTCAATCCACCCTTGGTCTATGCCCACACCTAGCTGAAGAAATGAGGAGTATTCACCTATAATTGCAAGGGGTGTTCATTATTTTAATTCCAGGCCAGGTTTACTTTACTCGGTGCTGTCCCACCTTAGGGGGCAGTGGAGCAGAGAAATGTCACGGTTATAGGCTAAATAAGCTCTCAGCATCCCGCCACTATGTCGCCCGACCTCAGCCGCACTGCTCATTGTCATTCCCCCTGGGCAGAGTATGGGGCAGCTATGGGCGAATCAGGCGCAATCCGAGATATTACCATGAACGGACCCCAACCTGGCTGACATCATTGCGTCTGGCAATATAGATAGATCCGTAGTACCTCCTCCTTCCCTCTCTCATCCATTCGGAGCAGGCTGTGTGTAGTCAGTGGCACTTAATCACAGAGCGCACCAAGGCAGGAGGCGGAACGTCGGGCGTGAACGAAATAGTAACGGAGAACCGGAGAGCCACCAGTGTGCGGGACAGCGCAGAAAGGGGAGGAGATATTCAGAGGGCATTTTCCTCTTACATTCACTCTCGGTTTTATTCCGTTTTTCCTTGCACTCGGCCAGGTGCTGCTGCTTATCTTTGACCCGATCTTACCTTGCCGTTTTGGTCGTCTCTATCGCGTCCGAATCGTTCACCCCCAGTCCTTCATTGGAGATGTCCAGGAAAAGACCTGCCGAGCCGGACTCCCGGATAAAACAACAAGCGCCTCTGGGCAACATGAGTCGCCTCCTTTGTTTCTCACCGGAGTCTGTAGAATGAAGACGGCCTAAATAAAAGAAAAAGCAGAGAGCAAAGATGTCGGTGCCTTTGCTGAAGATCGGCGTCGTGCTCAGCACCATGGCGATGATCACCAACTGGATGTCGCAGACGCTCCCCTCACTGGTGGGGCTCAATACCACCAAGCTGACGGCGGCACAGGGAGGGTACCCAGACCGGAGCACGGGAGTAAGTGCGCAAGTTTCGCATTTCCCTGGGGCTGGTTCGGTTTTCTTAATGAATGTCGATTGCTCCCTGAATCATAATTCATAGGAAAATATGTGCTCTTTGGTTTTGGCGTTTGACTCATAATTAAGTGGAGTATACGCTGTCGCTCCCTCTCCAAATCTCCCACTTCGGCCAGCGTGATTTGTTTGCCAGTGGGATGCAAGAGTAAAATCTTGCAGAGACGTGATTGATATCTTCCACCTGGGTTTGATGTTGCCCCGGCTATAACCTGCTCCCGGGCGGCTGTCTCCGTCGACGTGAGCGCACTGTGACGGAAAAGTCTTGTCATTGATAAAAGAGATCCATGGTGGAAAATGAAGTGATGGATATGAGATTTTCAGCGCAGTCTTTTTCAGCGGGAGACCTCACTCTTCCTTTCACACTGTGTGAATGAGAGGAGCGTCCAAATGCAGGGTCCTGTTACGCAGGATAAAGCTCTTCTTTGTTTCTACATCAGGCTGCTGGCAGGTTCTGGGCTGCTACTATAATCCTTTCAGTGCCGTAATAAAGTGATCGAGGTGGTTTGCACTTGGAGGTAGAAGGATAAATGTTTAAATTCCATACACGAAACACACTTGTTGTCACCTGGAAAATACTACTACTATTACTACTACTACTACTACTACCACCACTAATACTACTACTAATAATTGCATGGTTCAGTTAATATTGAATCAATAGATATTCACCCTATCACATGTAATAACATCTTTAGATGTCTACTGGTGTAATTAGATTTAGAGTTTACTGATACATGGCAATCATGGCTGTAAGAAGACTAATCATTTTGACATGAGCATATGATGATTGGGACTTACTACCAGCATGGGATTCCATTTTGTTAATTTTGCCAGTGACCAATTTACTTGGTCATTTACTCTACTCCATTGATTTTAATCAATGTATTGGCTTTTGTGGTACAGAAATAGCTTGCAATATCAAGACAGGTGCTTGATAGTGATTTCCTGTGGCGTGTCAACATCCTCAGGTAGAAAACAGTGCAGCGGATTGACAGCCACTGTAATTGCTCTTTTTGGATTTTGCGGAGTCACTGCTTGTCACTAATTGAATCAATCAGCAGGTCTGTCAAGTGAGTTTTACCTGGCTGATGTACAGTTCCTCGTCATAGAATTAGTACTACATCATCATATCCACTCTCAAAATAAAGCCTAAATATAATTGATTATTAACTGGAGTTGTCACTCTACCTAGCGTCATACACCTCACACTTTCCACTTGGAGCATTCACATACTTGGAGGGAAAAAAAAGTGAATGAGTAATGGGAGTATCTTGGGCTTGTTTGGTTGGCTGCATCTTCCCCTTGCTTGGCATTTGATGATTTGATGGCGCAAAATGGGTGGAGCCTGGTGGTTTGTGGTGTCCAGATGGTGATATGCGTAATCTTGTGTTAGCATGAAACAGGCGTGATGTAAGTGATACTGTGGAAGCACAAATAGCACTGAAGTGTCCTCCTGGGCCGGGTCCAGTTGAACCTGGAACATGTCTGATACAATGATAGAGGTGTACCTGGGTGGATGATGTTATAGTACAGTGTCACACGTTGATCTATTTTTTTTTTTTTTTTTTTTTTTTTTCTTGTCTGAACTGTTCATTCTTTGCCTCTCACCCACTGCTCCCCTCTCCTCTCCTTCTGCAACGTCGTGATTCACCTCCCCCGTTTTTCTATTCTTCCGTACCTTTGTCCTCAGGTATTACCAGCAAACCCAGAAGAATCGTGGCAGGTGTACAGTTCAGCCCAGGATAGTGAGGGGAGGTGTGTCTGCACTGTGGTGGCGCCCCAGCAGTCCATGTGCTCACGGGACGCCCGCACCAAACAACTGAGACAGCTGCTAGAGAAGGTAATTACCACTTACTCCTTAGCAACGCATGACCCAACCAGTGAAAGTCATTCATTGCCCAAATCCCCGCCCCCCCCCTTTCCCCCCCTTCCCCCCACACATACACACACACGCGTAAAGACAAAGACACGTGCGCACACAGAGGCTAACCCGTGTTTGCGGCCCTTCAATCACCTCCCTGCCCGTAAGACAAGAATAGGAATCATGCTCTAATGAGCTCCCTGGAAACCGAACAGGCATCATGGGAGGCAGCTATACACTCCCGCTCTCTGCGAGCTGCTCTTATACTGTACACTGCCTAAGCAACGCATACGATGATGCAACACAGCTCAATACTCTTACTCTCAGATAAGACTACCCTGTACCCCTGAAAAAGAACATCTTAGCAAATTGGTGGCAGAATCTTCTTCCTTTTTATTTAGGGAGGGGATAATCCCAAAATAATCTGGAGTAGAGCAGCTATTACATTTCCCTATCATCACACAGGCTGCCAGAAAAAAAAAAAAATCATGGGCATCCACTGATCTCTCCTGAATAAATAGAAGACGTGCCAAGTTCATGACAGAGTTTCTGGCTCCACAATAGAGAGATTTGGAGAGGAAACCAAATGTCTTAACAGTATGCATTCTACACCATGTGTCTTAGGCCCCTGACTAGTTGGCCTGATGTCAGCTTGAGTTTGTTGATTTTGATGAGTAGTTTCAGACACCTCTAGCAGCCAATATGTATGTAAACATTGCCAGGAGAAAGCAAGCCAAAAGAAAATATTGAAAGTCTGGTGCATTCTTCTCTACATTCAATGCTCATTTTACTTTAAACGATTAGAAGTGTACTCAGTTACTCAGACGCATTTGTGTCCGTCTCCCTGTGCCACCTTAGGTCCAGAACATGACCCAGTCCATCCAGGTGCTGGACCAGCGGACTCAGAGGGACTTGCAGTATGTGGAGAAGATGGAGGTCCAGCTCCGTGGTCTGGAGACCAAGTTCAGACAGGTGGAGGAGAACCACAAGCAGAACATCGCCAAGCAATACAAGGTACAGAGCCAGTCCTTTTAGCCATCCCTCGCAGGCTGATGCCATCCACCCAACCACCATCCTTTCACAGCTGCTATATAGCCCACACACGGCCCACCATGCTGTGTGTGTGTGTGTGTGTGTGTGTGTGTGTGTTCCCACTGTGGAGATGGTTCAGAATGGCCTAAAGCATCCCACAATCCCACACCCACATATTAATTAATTCATAATGCTGTAACAAAAGAGGTAAAATAATCTGAAATATGTACTCAACATCAATATCCCTTATTATATTTCACACCAATTACTTACTGTATTCACACTAAAATATACTAGTTTTTCTGGATCCTTTAGACGGGACAGTGTAGCGTTTAAATTCCCAGTGAAGTAATTCACTCCTACTCTGTTTTTAGTTCTTGCTACCCATAGGCACATGTAGCGCCTTTATAAAACTGTTATGGAATCCTAAATTAAGTTTTAGATAAGGAGATAAAATTACTTTTTACCCTACTGACCAAAAAATGATGAAGTGATATACAGTGAAGTCCAAGAGGTTTAGTGTCCTGCGCATGGGACACACTGCCTTGGTAGTATGATTTGATTAAAGAATAAGACTTTTTCTTCCAAGGTTTACTGTCCTATAACAACCAAGGTACCTTGAAAAAATGGTGCGACCGTAACTCACAAAATTGCATTATTTCAATGTACCAATAATGGATATTGATGGGCTTGACTTTTTGTCATAAAGATCTAACCCCAGCACTATGAATCAGAAGCAGTTTCAGTTTGACATCAGTGTTTCTACCATCCCACCTGCACCAATTCATTTATGTGCTCACATCACCCGTGCATGCTTGAAACCTCGTGCTGCCAGCGTCGTATTCAATGCATGTGTGCAATTTTCTCTAATCAAGTGTGTGTACTAAGTCTGTGCATATATGTGTGTGTCTGTTAGATTTAGGTTAGCAAGCTAGCCCCTGTCAACAGTCTGTCATTTTCTTGCTTGCAGGGCTAACTTTAAGACATGTAAAGAGAGCCACAGGGAAGAAGAGGCAGGTCAATCCCAGATTCCCCTGAACTGGGCCACAGTACTGAGAGCATTTGGGCGTCAAACAGTTTATTTACCTTTAGCACCATTAAGACTAAGAAACCCCACCCC
The DNA here is from genome assembly GCF_046629955.1 of Centroberyx affinis. Taxonomy (NCBI): domain Eukaryota; kingdom Metazoa; phylum Chordata; class Actinopteri; order Beryciformes; family Berycidae; genus Centroberyx; species Centroberyx affinis. The sequence goes on from NW_027283786.1 coordinate 29,444, forward strand.
TCTCCCAAACCAACCAACCACTGATCTCTTCCTGCATGTTACTGCTGTCAAAGTTTTCCATCTAAAAGCTTTTCCAACGTAAATACATTTACTATTATTATTATTATTATTATTATTATTATTATTATTATTATTATTATTATCAACTAATTGCTGTTATTCCTTTTATTTTACTTTGGCTTTTGTCTATGCATATTTGGTTACTAAACAAATCTATACGTAAAAATATAGACGTAAAATTCGAGACACTTTGTTGTGTGTGACATGTAAAAGCATGTAATCCTTAATAAGATGTTGCATTTTAAACGATGATGACCAATAAAGAGCTTTCCCAATTGTTGTCGGTGTGCCGAGGGCTTGCTTTAACGGCTGGTCAACACCGGGACGGAGCCACCTGCTCTGCTCGTCCAGCGGGTGGAGAATATTTGCCGGGTTTGTTTGCTCAGACACACACCTGCACAGACAAACACACTGTGTACACACACTGACCATGCACACAAACAGGGGTCTTCATGTCAGTGAAGAGTCAGGATAGATTAGTGTAGTCAGGGTCAAGACAGGTGTTTTTCCTATTTTTTTTATTTATTTATTTTTTTTCTGGACAGGGGTCTCTCTTTATTTGTCGCGCATGACACTGAACCGAGCTTATTCTAATCCTTTCAGGCCATAAAAGCGAAAATGGAGGAGCTTAGACCGTTGATACCAGTGTTGGAGGAGTACAAAGCCGATGCCAAATTGGTATTGCAGTTTAAGGAGGAGGTCCAGAATCTGACGTCAGTTCTAAGCGAACTTCAGGAGGAGATGGGGGCCTATGACTACGAGGAGCTCCACAACAGAGTGTCAAATCTTGAGGAGAGACTCCGAGCATGCATGCAAAAATTAGGTAGGCACAGAGAGTTGCTGGCACACACTCTCAAACATGCACAAACACCCCACTTACATATGCTGTGGCTGACCAGAAAGAGATCCTCAGGCACATGCACATAACACTACAGAACACTTCAGGAATATTGGATGTGCTTGACTGCAGCGCTCTGCCAGACAAATACACACAGATTCTTACAAGACATTCACCATTCATACTTTATGGATCTTCTGTTAAATTCTCCTGCCTTGGAAGAAACAAGGTTGCACACTTTTTAACTTTTTTAACTTTAACTAAAATGTACTGTGGTCAATCTACTGTAGTTTCTCACATACAACTGACCTCCTGTCATGGAATTGATGGAGTTGATTGGGCTACTAATGGTACTTGTGAGGCGTTGTACATGGGTCCACAGGTATACTTACACACACACACACACGCACACACACACACACACACACACACACACACACACACACACACACACACAGACCAATAGGGAGCACAAGCAGAGAAGTGGTGATGGCTTCTCAGTTTGCAAGTTCTCATCACATTCTCATCTCTGTTTTTAGCCCCTGTCTCAGTCTACTCACACCTCTGTCACAGCCCACAGTGCTAATAGATGCACGCCCACACCGCAGTGACTAAGAGATATTACACGAGCAGAGACAGTTACACGTCTCACAACATGGATATATTGTCTCCGTGTTTCAAATTATTCCGTGCAGGAGGACAGTGGGAAAGTGGGAAAAGCCTATTGGTACAAATGCCTACTGTCCGTGTTTGGACGGCTAGTAGCGACTCCATGATTGTATTCCACACTGATAAACACAAATCACACTCGGAAGCCCATGCATGCAGTTCTGACATCAGATACAGTAGAATGTAATTTATCTAACCTTCAGGCTTCAAAAATGACAGACTTTAACAGACTAAATATGCAACAATCCACACTGCAAATATGCAACAAATGTATTGTATTTATTGTGCAACACTGATTGAATTTCCTTTTTGGTACATGCATTAAAAAACATTTTTATGGTAAATTACATTTCATGTACTGCAAAAGCATGCATCATTGTTTGACCTGGTATTTCAGTGTACTTTGGTCATACAAACATTTCATCAGGTTTGGACTAGCAAGATTCTATTTCTCTGCTATACCACACATGCACTTCATTGGCCCCCTGCCCCATTTTTTCTTCTGTCATTATTTCTCTTTATCCATCCATACCCACTCTTTCATTTTCTTCAGAGGTATCTCCTTTTGTTCAGGTCCTCCTGGTCCAGTCCACCACTGGACTGTTCCTTTTTTCACTCACAGATCAATGCACATGCCGCTCCTCTCATCTGTGGACAGGCCTCCAAAGATAGGAGAGCAGGGAACTGCAGGAGTTACTCCAGTGTGTGTGAGATCAGATGAGATAAAGGCGAGGTCACCCAGCGAGGGACTGGCTCAGGCAGAAAAGAGAGCGGCTATTCCTTTCATCTTCACACGATCGCCTGCTACACAAACAGGCACTCATGCATAGCACACACAGACACACTCCGATATACTCCTGTCATTGAGATTAAGCTTTCGAAGGTCACTACCCAAATTTGCATCAACAGAACAATGCAGAAAAGAACAGAAATATAGAGTGGTGCAAAGAGAGTTGGGCTGGAGAAACTTGAGCATTAAATAATAGAGCGAGCGCGACAGGAGGAATTGATAGAGGGTGGTAAGGAGAATGAGAGAGTGAGGGAGGGCAGGAAAAGTGAAAGAGAGTAGCTAGGGCCCCTGTAGACTTGTCCTTCATGCTGTTTTGTGCTAGAGAGAGTAACAGCCCGGTGGCTGTGGGGACACAATGGCCATCGATCAAGGGGACATGGCAGCTCGCTGGGCAATAATCAAATAAATAAATCACCTTGTGTGATGCCCTAGAGCTGTGGAGTCAGGGAGAGATGCAGGCAGATCCAGCAGCATCACACCGAACTACTGATGGATGGGGCTGGAAGGCCATACCACCACACATCCCCCGACAATCTTTTCTGCTGCCATTGCTCTCATCTTCTGCTTCCTCCATATAGAACACAATTACAAGACATAATATTTTAGTACCATTTACTTTTCATGCCATCCTCTCTCTCTCTCTCTCTCTCTCTCTAGACAACCTTACCCTCTGTCTTTGTCATCATTTCCTCACTCCCATCACTCACTCGCACAAAAAAACAAATATTCATTGTCAGGGATTCAGTCTTCATTCTATATCCAAATCCTCACATTCTGGGGCAGGGGCTGATGGCGTTTTTGTTATTTCAGCTCCAGTTTCCATTAGGTTTTCCACTTGCTCTGCCCTCTGGTTTGGCCAGGCAAATTCAGGCCAAAAGGGGATTAGACCCTGTGTGCATCTCCAGAATGCAGATCATCAGCAGTGGCACAGGCTCCGCAGCACCCAGCAATGGTAGTTGTCATCTAAAGATAGAGCCATGATTAGAGAAAAGAAATAAATAAATCAATGGCCAATGGATTACTACGGTCTGTAATCCCACTGAGGGTTACGTAAGGGACTCAACCCCCACTAGGATAGTACATTCTACTCATGTGACCACGTGTTTGTCTCTCAGCTGCCGCTGAGGTGTGATGCACACACTTATTCACAGGCGCAACATATGGTGCACATAGAGGCATACACACATACATAAACACAGCCTGACTTATGCCATTTCTTTCGGAAATTTGACTGTGTAAGTGAAAGGAAGTTGATAAGATGCAAAGATGTGAGACAGACAACAGAATGAGAGTGATAGAAGCAGAGGAAACAGCAATCTAATTTGGATCGTATGACTACTATATATAATCACATTTCACAGCACTTAAGAGCCAGAGAGACGACTGTATGGGGGTTATAAAGAGAGGGGAAATATGAGGATGAGAAGGGTGCAACACTTAAGTTGCAGAGAGAGAGATACCGATGAAAACTGAAAATGAGCCATCATCAGAGTCCCACTCTGTAAATTAGCATATCAAAACCGCTCATTACTTGCACTCGAAAAAATTAACTCATCAGAGCCATCTAATTGATCTTTGCCCTGCCAAAACACATTCTGAACAATGGCCCTCATTTAAATGAATGGCTGTACTGCAGTGGCAGTGCAAAGTTTGGTTATTCTGGAAAATCAAACAAGAATGAGGTTATTCTCTGCCTGTTCATAATAATGGGTACATTAGTCTGACCAGCTCTCAGTCATGAGGGACACGTAGCCTAGTGTTAGTTTTGTCATATTCACATTAACACCTCAATCAACACTAATTAACACCACGCCAGATTACAACCAACAGACAGGAGTAGAATACACAGAAGCTCTCTCTCTCTCTCTCTCTCTCTCTCTCTCTCTCTCTCTCTCTCTCTCCCTCTCCCTCTCTCGCTCTCTCTCTCTCACTCTCACTCTCACTCTCCCTCTCTCGCTCTCTCTCGCTCTCTCTTTCTCACACATTGCACACATAGAGAGTAAAACAGGCATAAGCATGTGTGAACTGAATAATAAGCACCTTTCAAACATCACACAAAGAGAAAGGCAGAGACATAAAAACATGCACATGTTGGGCATTAATTCCCTCCTCCTTCAGGCAATTTGCCTAAACGTAAATGAAGACGAATCCCTTTTACAGTAAGAAAGTTTTAATGAGCCCAAATACCCAAACAGGTTTGCTATTGTCCTACCTATCCCCATCTCAAATGTTTCCTTGCAGCATGTGGCAAACTGACTGGCATCAGTGATCCCATCACCATCAAGACATCTGGATCTAGGTTTGGCTCCTGGATGACTGACCCTCTGGCACCTGAAGGAGATACAAGGGTAGGTAACCCCTCCCCCTCCCCCACCCAACCTCACCCACACACCCATACACACACACACACACACACACACAAAATCTATATATTACACAGTGGGATAACAATCTATACTGTCAGTAGGTATATAGACAAAGACTCTCATTTTCATATCTATTTGCATCTCATCTATAAACATAAAAACACCAAGGGTTATTTTACCATATCTGCTTCTTGCTAAATATCCCAGATGCTTCTGAACACAGACATGCCCACATCCCACATA
>NW_027283787.1:2500-28757 GCF_046629955.1 Centroberyx affinis
GGATGGAGAGCTTGTGAAACTGTGATGGTCATTTGTGATTAATACCCCCCCTCCCCTCCTCCCCTCCCCCCCTCCCCCCCTCCCCCCCCCCCAGCTCCATCCTACCCCAGCCAGTCCGGTAGCTTCTCAGACTTCGGGGCCGGTCCCGGGACTCCGGGGGTGGGGGGGGACTTCTCCTCCCCCGGCCCCCCCCCTCTCTCCTACCAGGCTGAGCTCCCCAGCGCCCTGCTCACCCCCGACAAGCCCCCCCCCCACCCGCTGGCTGCACAGGTAACACACTCACAGATCACTATTAACATCACTATTAACATCACTATTAACATTTACTGCTGTTAATGATGCAGAAGATATTCACACACTGCAGCTCAGGGTTCATCTGTAAGAGTCAAAATCTACAAGTATAAACGTTTATTTATTCCTCTCCTCTTCTCTCCTCTTCTCTCCTCTCCTCTTCTCCTCTCTCCTCTTCTCTCCTCCTCTCCTCTCCTCCTCCTCTCCTCCTCTCTCCTCTCCTCCTCTTCCTCTCCTCCTCTCCTTCTCTCCTCCTCCCCTCCCCTCCTCTCCATCTCTCCTCCTCTCCTCTCCTCTCCTCCATCTCTCCTCCTCCCCTCCCCTCCCCTCTCCTCTTCTCTCGTCTGCTCCTCTCCTCTCTTCCTCCTCTCCTCTCCTCATCCTCCTCCTCCTCCTCTCCTCTCCTCCTTTCCTCCTCCCCTCTCCTCTCCTCTACTCCTCTCCTCCTCCTCCTCCTCTCCTCTCTCAGATGTCTCTCCCAGGTCGTCTGGACCCCACTTCCCATGGTGCACCTCTCTCCCAGCAGCAGCCGCAGGGTCTCCATGGCAACTCGCACCTGGGGGGCGGTAACCCGGGCAACCAGATGATGCAACGTAGCAACCAGAATCCCCGTCTCCAAGGCGACGGCTCCTTTGGGTTGGGGGGGCCGGGGGGGCCGAGGTTCCAGAACCTTCACTGGATGTGAGTCGAGACACAAGAGGCTTTCACTCCGGACATACTGCCACTGCTACTCATGATGATAATAATAATAACAATAATAATAATAATAACTGTATTCTTATTGTCTGTGTGTGTGTGTGTGTGTGTGTGTAGTTGCTTCCAGAGTTGACCAACCCAGATGAGTTGCTGTCGTACCTCGGACCCCCAGACCTCCCGAACAACAACAACGACGACCTGCTGTCCCTGTTCGAGAACAACTGACCACACACACACACACACACACACACACACACTCTCTCACACACACACACACACACACACACACACTGTATATGCCTACACACCTTCAGAAAAAGAAAACAGACGATGTGGGCAAAACAGACTTCCTGTAAAATATGAACTCTCTCTTCGCCCGCAAACATGGCCGCCTGCGGGCGGCTCCAACATGGCCGCCGTCTGCGGGATGGAGCGGGCGAACAACAATAATGAGGAAAAAACAACAACTTTTAAATATGAGAATCTTTGATGTCTGACTATGAACTTGATGGTAACTTTATTTTATTGTTTTTTATCTCTGAAAAATGTATTGATCCTTCATCCTCCATTCCCTGTTAGAACCAACTCTCTTCCTCAGCGGCAGTGTTTCTCAACCCGTGGCGCGGGACCCAGGACGGGTCGGCCCGGACCCGCGGCGTGTCCGGTTTAACGTGACGAGTCTCCGTTCGGCCCCGCAGCCCTAATCTACTGTCATGGAATATTAAAGGAATAGTTCACCCAAAAGTTAAAGTTTGTATATCTGCGTAACACACAGCCGGTTAGCCAGCTGCTCCCTGTCAGCCTCCTGCAGAACAACTGAAGTTCAGCAGTAGAACATTTAGTCCAGACCAGACCGGTTCTACAGGGCTTCTCAGTAGTAGCACAGTATTTCTGATGGCCTGTGCAGGCAGCATGTGGTTGCTGCTGTAGTGAAGGTTGTCGGTGCAGATCTGTGGAACATAGTGGAGATGATGAGATGAATATCAGACCCACAATGCAGTCTGGCTCCAGAACACTTGGATTCTGCTGTTTGGAGGAATTTGATGGTTATTTTTCTCAAAAATGTAAAGAACCAGAACCAGAACCAGGACCGGCCGCTTCAGTTCAGGAGCAGGCTGAGACAGAACAGCACTAACTCACTGAGTGTTCTCTGGTACCAAATTCTTTTGGGTTAACTATTCCTTTAATGGAAAACTCCTCCTAAAACTCTGTAACTGTTAATCAGCTGTTGTTGATGTTCTTTTCATCTCCGACTCCATTCAGCAGTTTGTTGTGTTTTTCTTCTTGGTGGATAACCGGCCAATCACAGACGAGGTGACGTCACCTCCAGATATTTCCAGTTTGATATGAGAAAATGTTTCAGGATGTAAAACCTCAGCGGTAAACGTCAGGTTTTGGTGTCAGTCCCTCAGGATCAAAGAGCGAGGGCTTCTTTCTAGAGCCGCCATTTTGTACCAAGAGACGTTCACCAGTCACACAGGGAGAGATCCATCCATCCACCAACTTCATCACTAAATAACTGCTGAATGTTGAACATCACAGACTGAACAGCGTCAGAGGATCTGAGGAGAGTTTTCCTGTGAACGGTTCAGGTGAATCCGAACCTCTGGAGGCTGAGCCGAGGTTCGCTCGTCTCTCCTTCAGCTCTCTTAGTTTTATCGCTGGTCCAGGATCAGCAGAAGCCGGGGAAAACACACAGGAAAACCAGAAAATCACAATCCACGGCAGCGGTCAGAGCTAGTGAGCGTGAGCCGGTGCGTGAACGGGCCGAGGCAGGTTCCACCCGTCTGCTGTGGAACAGAAGTAGAATCTGTTTTTTCCTCCTGAAACGTCTTTCTAGTCACAGGAGATCCAGACAGTCTGAAGTCACACTGCAGTGGATCATAAAGATCAAGCAGGTAAAGCAGAAACTGCTGCTGACGATTATGCACATTTTCACCTCCTCAGATTCTCTCAGTGTCTCGGTGCCTCTTGGGATTTATCAAGCTGATCGAAGTGAAACCGCTAACCAACAGACAGGAGTTCAACCCTGTGAGGCGTTTCTGTTCATTCTAGTTCTACATCAGCAGAGCTGATCTAGCCGGTCAGGTCGTCAACTTTGACTTAAAGCCCCAGGCCACAATTTATTTGGCCAAATAAGCTTTAAAGATATTCTGATAAATTGTTGCAGTTTGACCTGTACAGAGAAGATGAGCCTCCACTGACCAATCAGAACTCAGTTTTATATGAAGCGGTTCATTTCCATCTGAATATGTGGAAACACTGAAGCTTGAAGATGTTTTCAGTCCAGCAGATCAGAAGATAAACAAAGCCATCGCACTGCAGTCTGGAGTTTGATCGGAGCAGCTGCGCTCAGATCAGCGCTCCTCTGACCACAGAGACACTGGCAACTTTGTGGGCAACTTATGACACACAAGGCAACTTTTAGGTCAGACGACATTTCCCAACAAGTTGTTTTAGCAACTGTGTCACTTTAATCCCATTGGAAAAGTTCGACTAAATTTGTGACTGTGTTTCTCACTTTGTTGCCTGTTGCCAGGAGTGTTGTTGGTCTACGTTGCCCAGAAAATTGTCTCCCCTATGCAGCTAGCCTCAGGTCCCCCAGGGCAACTATGTTGTCCTGATCCCAGTCCAGATGACCAACTCCGCACCGGTTCCACTCTGAGGACAGTGATACACAGAGCAACTTGTAGAGGCAATGCACTTGGGCAATATTGCCTGTAACAACGAATGGCGATAATGACGGGGACAAAAATCAATGTGAAAACATTACAATGGACACAATACTGTTGGTCAAAGTTGCCGGCAAAATTGCCTTTTACATTGCCTCAAACTGTTGCCCTTGGATCACGACCTTAACGTTTGATCAACAGCAGGCTGTATGTAATAATGACCAAGGTGTAATCATCATCATCATCTTCTTCATCATGCTCTTCATTATTATTATGTATGTTGTAAATTGACTAGAGTCCAGACGGTTGTGATGTGAGTCTCCATGTCCCACTGAGTCAGGTGGCTTCTGAAAAATGTCCATGATCTCTGTATGATTCAGTAATGATGCTAATAATAATAATAATAACCTTTTTAATTTAATAAACACACGCTGGAAAGACAGATGGACCAGAGCCTCCGGTGTTTATTATTCTCCAATTTGAACCCTTCACTGTTAGTGCAGCAGGGACAGACAGCAGGGACAGACAGAAGGGACAGACAGCAGGGACACAGACAGCAGGACACAGACAGCATGGACAGACAGCATGGACAGACAGCAGGACACAGACAGCAGGGACAGACAGCAGGGACACAGACAGCATGGACAGACAGCAGGACACAGATAGTAGGGACACAGACAGTAGGACACAGACAGCATGGACAGACAGCAGGACACAGACAGTAGGACACAGACAGCAAGGACAGACAGCAGGACACAGATAGTAGGGACACAGACAGTAGGACACAGACAGCATGGACAGACAGCAGGACACAGACAGTAGGACACAGACAGCAAGGACAGACAGCAGGGACACAGACAGCATGGACAGACAGCAGGACACAGATAGTAGGGACACAGACAGCAGGGACACAGACAGCATGGACAGACAGCAGGGACACAGACAGTAGGACACAGACAGCATGGACAGACAGCAGGGACACAGACAGTATGGACAGACAGCAGGGACACAGACAGTATGGACAGACAGCAGGGACACAGACAGCATGGACAGACAGCAGGGACACAGACAGAATGGACAGACAGCAGGGACACAGACAGTATGGACAGACAGCAGGGACACAGACAGTATGGACAGACAGCAGGGACACAGACAGTATGGACAGACAGCAGGGACACAGACAGTATGGACAGACAGCAGGGACACAGACAGCATGGACAGACAGCAGGGACACAGACAGAATGGACAGACAGCAGGGACACAGACAGCATGGACAGACAGTAGGACACAGACAGCATGGACAGACAGCAGGGACACAGACAGAATGGACAGACAGCAGGGGCACAGACAGCATGGACAGACAGTAGGACACAAACAGCAGGACACAGACAGCATGGACAGACAGCAGGGACACAGACAGCAGGGACAGACAGCAGGGACACAGACAGTATGGACAGACAGCAGGGACACAGACAGCATGGACAGACAGCAGGGACACAGACAGCATGGACAGACAGTAGGACACAAACAGCAGGACACAGACAGCATGGACAGACAGCAGGGACACAGACAGCATGGACAGACAGCAGGGACACAGACAGCAGGACACAGACAGCAGGACACAGACAGCATGGACAGACAGCAGGGACACAGACAGCAGGGACAGACAGCAGGGACACAGACAGCATGGACAGACAGTAGGACACAAACAGCAGGACACAGACAGCATGGACAGACAGCAGGGACACAGACAGCATGGACAGACAGCAGGGACACAGACAGTATGGACAGACAGCAGGGACACAGACAGCATGGACAGACAGCAGGGACACAGACAGCATGGACAGACAGTAGGACACAAACAGCAGGACACAGACAGCATGGACAGACAGCAGGGACACAGACAGCATGGACAGACAGCAGGACACAGACAGCAGGACACAGACAGCAGGGACAGACAGAAGGGACAGAGACAGCATGGTGAACAGTGGAGGTGGAGGAGGAGTGGAGGTGGACAGTGGAGGAGTGGAGGTGGAGTGGTGGTGGAGGTGGAGGAGGAGTGGAGGTGGACAGTGGAGGTGGAGATGGAGGTGAACAGTGGAGTGGAGGTGGAGTGGTGGTGTGGGAGGAGGAGTGGAGGTGGACAGTGGAGGTGAACAGTGGAGGTGGACAATAGAGATGGAGTGGGGGTGGATGTGAACAGTGGAGGTGGAGGAGGTGTGGAGTGGAGGTGGACAGTGGAGAGGAGGTGGAGTGAGGTGGAGTGGAGGTGGAGATGGAGGTGAACAGTGGAGGTGAACAGTGGAGGTAGCAGTGGAGTGGCGGGAGGTCAAAGGTCAACACACACACCATCTGAAAACACAGTGAAGAACAGACACACAACATTATCCTGTGTCAGTAGATAACACAAGCCTGGTCGTAGTTATTTATTATTAATATTAATAATAATGTGATTCTCTATTGCTCCCTCTGTGGAAATCTCTTCAGTGGGTTCTAGAGGTTCTTGAAGAGTTCCAGGGGTTTTTTGATGGGTTGCGGGGCTTCTGGAGAGGGTTCCTGAGGTTCTTGAGGGGGTTCCTGAGGGGTTTCTAGGGGTTCTTGAAGGGGTTGCAGGGGTCCTTGGGGGGTTCTATGAGTTCTTGAAGGGTTCCAGGGGTAGAGTTTAATTTCACTATCATGTCACTCATTAGAAGTTAGCACTAGGTCTAAACCTGTACCGGATGGGACTATAACCTGTATGAAATGGACTGAAGCTTCACTGAACGCGGTCTCTGGGACTAATCGTTGGATCAGACTTACCAGATGGAGGTCTGTGGTCTACAGCAGTGGTTCTCAACAAGGGGTCCGGGGACCACCAGGGGTCCTTGAGGGGGTTCCAGGGGGTCCCCAGCAAATTGATGAATTGTTAAACTTCAGCATTATTTCATTTACAAGAAGTTAAAACAATTAGAGAATGTAGAAGAATGACTGTTCTGATCAGTTTCTCTGTTCTCTCTCTACAGTACAGACAGACATGGATTCTGGACAAAATCAAATCTAGCAATAAAAGATATCATCAGATTTGGGTCCGAGAGAGAAAATCTCCTCAAATGGGGGTCTGTGGCCCTAATGTGGACTAAATTAGGGGTCCTTGATATGAAAAAGGTTGAGAATCACTGGTCTACGGTGTGTTTTGGGGTTTGGACCCTGGACTACAGGACCGGTCCCAACTGAGCCTGAACTGTCAGGGAAAACTGGAACACCAGCAAGACTCAGAGAGGAACTGTGGGCTGATAAGAGAATATGTCCAAACCTGAGAGAGAGAGAGAGGGAGAGAGAGAGAGGGAGAGAGAGAGAGAGAGAGGGAGAGAGAGAGAGAGAGGGAGAGAGAGGGAGAGAGAGAGAGAGAGAGAGAGAGAGAGAGAGAGAGAGAGAGAGAGAGAGAGAGAGAGAGAGAGAGAGAGAGAGAGAGAGAGAGATCTTTCCTTATATGAACTGTTCCTCTGCTGGTCCGGCCTCAGCCTGACTGATAGTTCCTGTCCTCATCCCAGCCCCTCTGATCTGAACTCAGTTATTCTGCTGCTGCACTCTGTCAGTTGTTCTGGATAACAGACTCAGACACAGAGGAGCTGATCTCAGAAACTCTGTTGAACTGTGACTTCCTAACAGACATCTTCATGATCACAATCACCAAATGAAATATTACATTTTCAGAAAATCACGCCTGAAAACTTAAACTTCCATCGCTCTGATCTGACCCGGTTCTGCCGGTAGGGGCGCGCGGGGACTTCCTCGGGCTCGGGATACTTCACAGTTTCCTTCGAGCTAAACTTTCCTCCTCTATGCGGAGAACCGCGGACCGCGCCCTGACTGCGGGATCGCGCACTGGCCGGAGCTCGCGCCCCGGCAGCGGGACCGCGCTCTGACTGCGGGACTGATGCGGAATCGCCTCCGTATACCGACCACACGCGCTGTATGGAAGCCCGAGCTGTCAATTAACCGAGGCGCGCGCTGCTCCAGGATTCATCCGTTCGGTTTTTCCGCCGGTACACCGAGACGGGGGCACTGCGTGGCTCGCGCCTTTGGTAGAACCTGACAACAGTTAAGCTCCGCCTAGCTGGTACACTGTGTTCCACAAATCAAGCACGCCGTCAAACGTCTCTGTCCGGTTAGGGACGAGTAAAGCGGGAGAGTCCACTATAGCGGCCGCTGATTCGCTGAGAGACACGCCAGTCAAATATCCCGGCGTTCTCATTTGTCTACCTCCGATTTTAGCCCGCCCACCGGCATCTTATATAAAATTAATCGACAAACCTCCATCTTTTTCGGTTCCTTGTGGTCCAGCCTGTCTCCCCGCCGAAAAGCCCGACAGTCCTCCCGCAGCTCTCTGCTGAAATGGCCAAGTCACGAGTCTTCTTCGACCTGAGCGTCGACGGCGCGCCTCTGGGCCGGGTCATCATGCAGGTAAACCGGCCTGCTGCTGCTGCGTGCAGCCGGTGGAGCTTTACCAGACACGAGCTGTTTAGTTTAACGCCAGCTCGCCGTTAGTTTAACGTTACCGTGCTTTGCTTCTGATGCGTGATAGCAGTTTGACGTTTCCTTCATTCTTGCTGTGGCGGTTCGTGACGTGAAGCCGGCTCGGAGAGTCAGAGCCGTGTTTCGGCTCCGTAGCTTGGTGCCGCTGTTAGCTTCATTCAAACTAACCGAGCTGTCACGAGCTAGTTGTGTTGAGGAAACCATGTGCACGTGTGTAACGTTAGGGCTTGTCGCCAGCGCTGTGGATAACGGGACCAGGCAGCGGAACTTTATACAGTTTAACTTACAAACTGTAGCTCTGTTCAACCTTCCCGTGCAGCCGAGAGGTCATTTGTGGTAAAACCAGAGTTGAATGTAAATATTTATTCCCGCATGGATTGGCGGTCGTGTGAATTCGGGCAGTGAACGACTCAACATTAGGATTCTGATTTCCGCAAACTCAAGTCCGACAGAGCGCCATCTTATCTTCAATAAGGCACATTATCTTAGTTGCCGAACCCGTAAACATGGACTGATTGTATTAAATATATAATCCTTTAACTTTGAGTCAATAGCTCAAATAGAAATATACCCCCCTTCGTATGGCCCGGCCGGAGCTAAACTAGCAGGTACCGGGGAGGCCCGCGGCACATTTTTGTGGCTTGGGAAGGAGCCACAGTGCACCGCCTGCAGGCACGGAAAGCGGGCCAAACCCGATATTGCTTGTCGGTGTGGTTTAATTGTTAATTGATTGGCACAAAACGCCGTTTGAACGCGTCAATGAACAGAGCGAATGAATGAACGCGCCGTGCGTCGCGTGCAGGCCACGCCGTTCTTTGTTGCATTGTCTCGCGGCCTGCACGCAAGCCCGGGAAACCGAATTCTGGCGTCAGTTAAATAAAACCTACTTTACCCTCAACAACGGTTTTTATGTAAACTTGAACCATATTTCTGTTAACAGCTGTTCTCTGGCCGCTACAACACGGGGAGGGAGAGAAATGAGCCGCAGCGCACAGCTAACATGTTAGCCACCAAGCTAACGGCACCGGTTCTTATGTAAATGGATGGAGGAATAGTTCTGGAAAGTTCCATGCGGGTCTGGGAGGGGTGGGGGCTGATTTGCATGTTAAAATGCGGGTTTGGGGAGACTGCTGAAAACTCTCCGGATACCTTTACTGCTTTATAGTCAAACAATAGATAAGTCTGTTACGTAACAATAGCAGTATAATGGCCTCCGAGGCGCTTTGCTGTGCGGTTGGCTTTGACGGTAACGGCTAACTGAAGCGGCTAGCATGCTAGCGGGTCCAGCCATTTTGTTCGCAGTAGCTGTGCCCCAATATGGGCGTTGTAATCTGAAATCTAACTGGCTGGTGTGATGGAAACCTCCCGGGCGCTCTTCTCCCTCTCGTTACTACACATGCAGCTCAGCTGAATGTGAATTGGTGTCACATGTGGGTTCCAAATGTTAAAAGTAATTAGATCTGCATGCCATGTGAAGCAGATGGCTTGTGAATTATAGAGGTCTGAGCTCTGGTTTCGGCCTGCAGCCTGCACACTGTCTGCAGCCCCCCCCCCCCCCCCCCCCAACATACTTGCATGGTAGCGTCACCGCTGTGCACGGCATGCAGATATTCCTGTGTGGTGCAATGCTGCATTGTAGGTTTTTCCATGGCATTACCACACAGTGAGCTGGTCTGGTTCAGGGTTGGAACAGTCACCCAGACTACAGGAGGTCTGAACCTTTTCTCTCTTAATGATTAATGGCAGGATAAACCAGAAGCCTCCAATCCTGTTCATCACAATCCTTTATAAAGTTCAGTTTAGTCTCAATCAATAGCTACTGCACTGGTGCTTTTTCCAGTTTTATTACAACTCTCCTCTAATATTCAGGATGGTATTTTAAGGATTTAATTTACTTCCATTTCTACTGGGAGTTTCATTGACCTGCTTCCTCCTTCACTAGTGAGGCTGGCAGTTTGAGTTGTGTGCTGTACATGGATCTGTGCTGTCCTTCCTTCAGTGTGGACGGGTGGTAGATGGACGGGGCTGTAGATGGGACAGGGCTCTAGATGGGACGGGCTGTAGATGGACGGGGCTGTAGATGGGACAGGGCTGTAGAGGGACAGGCTGTAGATGGACAGGGCTGTAGATGGGACAGGCTGTATGGAGCCTTGCATCACAGAGCAAAGGGCGCTGCCTGAAACTGATAACTGGCGGGTTTTGGCTCTGCGCCCGGATGGCCAGACGCCAAACGCTGTTAATTCACAGACCGCTTCATGGTAAAGATTGCACAACTTTCCCCTTTTCTAAAGAAGCTTTTGGGAGTGAAGTAGAAACGTAACAGAAGTAGAATCTCTTTTGTCGCACTGTTGACTTTAAATCCTGTTCAGACCGCATGGCGAACTGACTTTGGGTGTGTTTGATTTGCTCCGCAGCTCGACAACGACATCGTGCCCAAGACCGCCGAGAACTTCCGTGCCCTCTGCACCGGAGAGAAGGGCTTCGGCTACAAGGGCTCCAGCTTCCACCGCGTCATCCCCGGCTTCATGTGCCAGGTGAGGCGGAGGCTCGGCTGGTGCGGGATCAAACCTGTGACCTTCTGGGCTCTGGGAGTTCTGTTATAAACTCTGCTGAGCACGGTACGGTCGATCTGTGGCCGGAGAACGATGCCAGGAGAGCAAACGGTGATTTATTGAAGTGAACGTTACCTTGGTGCTCCGAGTGTTCGGCAGCGCTGAGGCTGCTGGGAAAACGGCTCCACCGCTAGAACCATCATCTGGCCTCATTTAACCAAAACTAAACCTTAGTCTGTGGTTCATCCAGTGGCTTCCAAATACAAACTGAAACATCTGTGAAGAAAGTGGCTCCAGTCATGTTGATATTGAGCGGCAGAATAATATTTGTTGAAATCATTCCTTAACCAACAGATTGTCTTTGCAAAGACGATTTTTTATTTTTTTGGTTAAACGACCAACATTCTTGGTCAAGTTAGTAAATCCGTCCAGCATCATGTGACTGTAGTGACCTCAGAGCGGCCGGATAAGTCAGTCACTAGTGATCGGTTCGGGGAAAATCAACCACACACACACACAGAGAAAACTCCTAACAAGGAGGAAATCTCAGGCTGAGTGGGAATAAAATGGACGTTCAGTCTGAATGTCAGGCTGTCAAAATGTCAAATGACAGATGTCCATCTCAGCTCAGAGTCCAAAGTGATTCTTCAGATTTCACAGCCAAAAAACAAAGTTCATTTTGAGATGAAACAAAGAAAAGCAGCAAATCTCTGAAGCTGTGTCCAGAAAATGTCTAGTATTTTTACTTGATGATAAATGACTAAACCATTAATCTGTTGATTGATTAATCAACTCATTGCTTCAGCACTGTCAAAGCTCTGAAGCCGTTATACAACAAGTGGTTTCATCCCGGCCATCTGATTAGTCATGACATGTTCCAACATTCTGATATTTCCCATAATGCTTAGTTGATGACATCACTCTTGTTGTAACGTCAGGCTCCAGAGGGATAATGGACTTGAATCTCCATCATCCAGTAACAGTGAAGAACAGTCAGGTTCATGTCAACAAGTGAAACCTGCCAGTGTGTAGTTTAAAGTGTTAACCTGTGTGTGTGTGTGTGTCAGGGCGGTGACTTCACCCACAACAACGGCACCGGAGGAAAGTCCATCTACGGCAACAAGTTCGCCGACGAGAACTTCATCTCAAAGCACACCGACGCCGGCACCCTGTCCATGGCCAACGCCGGACCCAACACCAACGGGTCCCAGTTCTTCATCTGCACAGCCCCCACCGCCTGGTGAGGGAGCGCACACACACACACACACACACACACACACACACACACACACACACACACACACACAGACACACACCAACACTCTGCACCATGCTCACACTAGGGCTGGGCGATATGGACCAAAAATCATATCTCGGTATTTTTAGGCTGAATGGCGATACACGATATATATCTCGGTATTTTCTACAAAGTGGCCAAATGTTCAGTTGTCAGTAGGGCTGGGCGATATGGACAAAATTAAATATCACAATATTTTTGACCAAATACCTCTATGATATTGCGACAATATTGTAGGGATGACTATTGGTGCTTTCACAAAATATTTACACAATGAGATTTTTGATAAATAATCATCAGTAATGTGGATATAATGACTAAGTGGGTAAAGGCAAATAATAGAACAGCTAGAACAGTCTGGTAAGTTCAGAAAATGACATCACTTTACTGTAATGCAGCCTTTAAAACCAGGAAAACACACTTATGCCATATCACCATATCCAAAATCTAAGACGATATCTAGTCTCATATCACGGTATTGATTATAATGATATATTGCCCAGCCCTAGCTCACACACTGCACCATGCTCACACACACTGCCGTACTCTAGAGGCAGCAGCATTGTAGAAAGGAAATCAAACGTCTGTAGATCGCAGCACTGTGAGAAAAGGTTTATATACTGGCTGTAGACAGGCTGGAGGTGCGCTTGTTTCGTGACGCTCCACCAGATGGAGTCTCATCGTTTCGTATCGTCATGTTTCCTCTCACCGTTCCTCTAAAGTCGAGTCTCAAATGATTCATCTTGGAAACAAGGGGAGGAAAGGGGACCCACAGTACCTTAACTGGCCTGTCTGTCTCTCTGCCTGTCTGTCTCCCCCCTGTCTGTCTCCCCGCAGGCTGGACGGGAAGCACGTGGTGTTCGGTAAGGTGGTGGAAGGGATGGACGTGGTGAAGAAGGTGGAGGGTAAAGGATCCCAGAGCGGCAAGACCAGCGGCAAGATCACCATCGCTGACTGTGGTCAGCTCTGAGCAGCCTGCACCCCTGTAGCCCCGCCCCCTGCCCCCCCCCCCACCTTCACCCCCCCACCCCCCCAACCCATCCTCTGCCATTCAACATTCCTATTGATGGAGATTTAACTGATCCAACCCCCCCCCACCCCCAGAACCCCAAACCCCCCCTTCTTTCCGTTCTCTCCTTGTCCAAACCATGTTTCTGCATTTGTGACTTTGCCTTAGAAGTTTCTTTTGCATTACTTTTTGTTTTTATTCAGGAAGTCCCAACGGTTTTTTTGTTAAGTCAAAAAAAAAAAAGAATAAGAAAATAAAGGGGAACAATTGCCTTGAAGATTGAAACTTGTGTGATTTGGTTTTTTGGGTTTATTTTATTTTTTTTTAATGGGACCTTTTCAGTTTATTCAAAGTGAACTGAAGTGCTGTTGTGATGAAGGGAAACCAGACTGAAGGTTCAGCTGCTCAGTTTTAATCTGACAGTGTGGAGGAAGTTTGATTTGGCCTACAGCCGCCCACAACTATGTGTTGAACTTTATTGTAGGATAAACCTCATTTTCAAGGGGGTCCTTGAAACACAAATACATCTACAATACAACAAACTGAAAGAAAATTACACATACAAATACATAAAGGCTCCCACGCCCTCGCCACCCCCAACCCACCGCATCCCATAAACCCTTTATAATGAATTAAACACAATCAGAAACAGGAACAAGTTGCTTTAAGATGAGCAAATACTGACGTCCTACAAATGCGAAGTGAAGAAATGGATCAGAGAGTCAGGCAGGCTGTTCTGCTCAGACGGGGCTTTGAATTTAAAAACCTGACGCCCAATTTCTTTAGAAATTTTGGGAACAGAAAAAGGGGATATTGAGCATGTCTAAGTGTGTATGAGGCTCTGTATGGAACTAGGTATTGTTTTAGATGAGAAGGATAGTTAAAATAAATACATTTAAAAATAAATTGCAGCCAGTGGAAATGGCCTCCCCATTTAAACCAAATGGTGGTAGCGTTTGTTTTACCACATCGCTGCAGAGTGAATATTGTCTAAACTGAAGTTTCTCCAAACCTCAATGCAGCTCTTCATTCATCTGGAGCAGTGAGCCGGAGGCCGGGCTCAGGCTGTGGAGGAAGGAAACTCATCATGACAAAACATGACTTATTTAATGGGACAGGGCAAGTTAATGAGTTGAAGGAGTAGTTATACACACGTCACGTAGGTGCAAGGCTATCAGAAGAACTGTGTCAATGAATAAAAGGAGTAACGCCTGCACACTCGCTCCACGCCACAAAGGTTTACTGTTGACGTTTCGATCCTCGGATCTTCGTCAGGTCAGAAAAAGGTTCAGCAGAGCAAGTTAATGAACATTTAAAACCAAATGTAAATATGCCAGGTTGACCCACCAGGCTCATTTTCATCTGTCCCTTGGCAGGTTGATGTCGGTTAAAATGCATGTCGGTTTAAGGATAGGAAGTATAGTGTAACCCGGTGGTTCTCAACGTGGGGTCCGGGGACCATCAGTGGTCCTTGAGGGGGTTCCAGGGGGTCCCCAGCAAACTGAATTGTTAAATTTCAGCATTAATTCATTTAAAAGAAGTTAACACAATTAGAGAATGTAGAAGAATGACTGTTTTGATCCTAGTTTCACTGTTATCTCTCTGCCTACAATACAGTTAGTTATACATTTCTGGACAAAATCATATCAAGCAATAAAAATATTCTCAGATTTGGATCTGAGAGACAAAATCTCATCAAATGGGGGTCCGTGGCCCTAATGTGGACTGAGTTAGGGTCCTTGATATGAAAAAGGTTGAGAATCACTGGTGTAACCTATTAAAAAAAGGGGGGGGGGAATCAACACCCATCATAACCATTAAATCTATTTCACAGAACACACTAAAACTCACTCTATACAATAAACAAGCCCTAAATACATACAACACATAACAGACCCATCCAGAGGTTTTTGCATGAACCTCTGATCCATCTGAACACCTGTTAGAGGAAGTCAAACAGGGCTCCAACACTGCGGAGCACATGAAGAGGAAAATACAGTATAGTGACGTGTTCCCTGTTTGCTCACAGAACAGAAAAAATAAAATTTGACCCAATGTTGAGACGAGACGAGAGTTGAAATAAAAGATCTAAGACTTTTTCTATGCACACAAAAGGCTTTTTTCTCTCACATTTTGTTCACAAATTTGTTTAAATCCGTGTTAGTGAGCACTTCTCCTTTACCAAGATAATCCATCCACCTGACAGGTGTGGCATATCAAGATGCTGATTAAACAGCTGATTATTGCACATAGTGCTGCAGCTAACGATTATTTTCATTGTCGATTAATCTGTCGATTATTTTCTCGATTAATCGATTAGTTGTTTGCTCTATAAAATGTCAGAAAATGGTGAGAAATGTGGATCAGTGTTTCCCAAAGCCCAAGATGACGTCCTCAAATGTCTTGTTTTGTCCACAACCCAAAGATATTCAGTTTACTGTCATAGAGGAGGAAAGAAACCAGAAAATATTCACATTTAAGAAGCTGGAATCAGAGAATTTTGACTTCTTTTTCTTAAAAAATTACTCAAACCGATTAATCGATTATCAAAATAATAGGTGATTCATTTAATAGTTGACAACTAATCGATTAATCGTTGCAGCTCTAATTGCACAGGTCTGCCTTGGGCTGGTCACAGTCCAGGCCGCTCTAAAATATGCAGAGAAATGAGAAGTGAGAAGTGCTCACTAACACGGATTTAAACAAATTTGTGAACAACATTTGAGAGAAAAAAGCCTTTTGTGTGCAAAGAAAAAGTCTTAGATCTTTTATTTCAACTCATGAAAAATGGGAGTAAAAACAAAAGTGTTGTGTTTATATTTTTGTTCAATGTAAAACCAGAGTGAATGAAGTGGGTGGAAGGTGCATGAACCTCTGATCCATCTGAACACCTGTTAGAGGAGGTCACCCCACACACACTTACAGCCAGGGCTCCAACACAAACGGGACACAGGAATTAGACAATACAGTAAAAAATAAAGCATGCTGCTCTGTCTTCCACAGCAGTTTGGAGAGGAGAAGGAAAAGAAGACCGTGTTGGATCCTGAACTGAAACCAGTGTTGAACGGATTTAAGGAGGTTGGGTGGAAGTTGATGTGTGATCAGCCATGTTGGAACACAGCAGATGTAATTCCTTGGTTTGCCAGTAAGAGGCGGCGTGGAGCTTTGAGTTGTTCCTGGTCAGGACCGCCACAGACACATGGCCTACACCAGTGATTCTCAACCTTTTTCATATCAAGGACCCTTAATTTAGTCCACAGTAGAGCCACGGACCCCCATTTGATGAGATTTTGACTTTTGAACCCAAAATTGAGAATATTTTTATTGTTAGATATGATTTTGTCCAGAATCCCATGACTATCTGTATTGTAGGTAGAGAGATAACAGTGAAACTATGATCAAAATAATCGTTCTCTAATTGTGTTAACTTCTTGTAAATGGAATAATGCTGAAGTTTAACAATTCATCAATTTGCTGGGGACGCCCTGGAACCCCCTGAAGGACCCCTGGTGGTCCCCGGACCCCATGTTGAGAACCAATGCTGTAAGAAAAGCATTAATTTATTCAACCTTCTTGATATCAAGGACCCCTAATTTCGTCCACATTAGGGCCACGGACCCCCATTTTATGAGGTTTTTTCTCTCAGACCCAAATCAGAAAATATTTTTTATTGTTAGACATGATTTTGTCCAGAATTCCCATGACTAGGCTATTTGTATTGTGGTTAGAGAGATGACAGTAAAAATATGATCAGAATAGTCATTCTTCTACATTCTCTAATTGCATTAACTTATTGTATGGTGACATACATACATATGGTAACAATTTATCAATTTGCTGGGGACCATCTGGAATCCCCTCAAGGACCCCTGGTGGTCCCCGGACCCCATGTTGAGAACCACTGGCCTACACCACCAACCAAAGATCATTTGTTTGAGAGGATGAATCAGCAGTAATAACCTGGCCCACCTTCTGATCTGTGACAGTGGGTGTTAATCTGGTTCAGACTGGAAACAGATTTTAGATCTGGTTCATCTTTAACTTTGGTTTCTGTGTCTAATAAAGTTTAGATGTTTTTAACAAGATCTCTGCAGCAGGAGCCTCTTCACTGCTGTCCCATGGGGAGGAGAGCGTTACAGCCCCCCACCTGCTGGCTGCTGAAAGAAAACAAAATCACCATTTTCCCAATGGGGGATTTTTAATTGATCATAAATAGTAACAGCTTGGACTTTCATACATCAGACATTTTGCGACACTGAAAGCTCATCAGCTGTGAATGAGATGAAACATTTTCCTGCAAAGTTATAACTGTTCAGTGAGCGACTGGAGGACCAGATGTGGTAAGTTTTGGGTTTACCATGTTATTACATTCCAGACCTATAATGCATTTTCCATAAGTCACCCCATGCAGTTCCATGCCAGTGTCAAAGTTGCTTAAATCAAATCAAATGAATGTGTTGAGCTTCAGGCTTGTGTCTCCTGTCCACTGCCCTCATACAGAAGACAAACTAACATTAACCTGCTAAACATCTCTGGTCTGTCTAACTGCTGTTTGGCCACAAAATGAAACATTTGCCATATTGACTGTATTCAGCCCTGTTTTAATTACATACAATAAAGTGTCTGCTCAGTAGTTCTGTTTCGCACCAAAGTTTTTCAGTCACACTAAATAAAATCTACATCTAAATGTATATTAATTTAAAAAGAACAGGTAGGCCTATCCTGATGAGGATAAAGTAACATTTCTACTCAGTTGTTCTGGGAAATTTCCAATTTTTACCACATAATACATAGAAGAATATTCTCATGAATCAAGCAATTACAAAAGCAATCATAACTTTTTACATTATCAGCAAGTTGCAACGGCAAATCTGTACAGCTTCAGTTCATGCTGATGAAGTTTGGCATATTGGTGCATAATATTCAGTGAATCATACTTCTATATAATCTACACTGTTTAAATCGCAGCATCAGTCCACCTGGATGAGATCTGCTGTTCGTCTCTCAGTGTTCGGCTCGTTGAGTCTGTCTGCACTCAGATACTGTAGCCTACACAATTTTCCATTACTTGCCACTGCTAACGCTAGCTGCTACTAGCTACGTTAGCTAGTGTGCTAATCAGCTGTGCTAACAACAAGACAGTGATGTTAGCTGACCAGATGCTATGGTTAGCTAGCTAACAAGCTGACATTATCTAAACACTAAATCAATCAGATGGATCAGTGATGAAATGATCAGTTCAGTCAGAAACAGACAGAAATTAACCGTCTGTTCAATTCTGTAGAAACACAGTCAGCTGTTCACAGAGCTTAGGACCTCCAAGATGGCTGCCGGGGGGGGGGGGGGCTTTACTTCACCTCTATCATTCTCCAACAGCAGAGAACTGGTTCTGTTGGGAACTGAAGTCCCACCAGAGCTTGAATCAACTAATTTGTGCTATAAAGTGAAGCGTGGCTTTAATGTGTGGGCTACAAATGCTACATAGTCAGAGTTTAATATTAAATCTGTCAACAGCCTCTCTCCGCCGTCCTCCTCTTCTTCCCAGAATGCCTTGTTTTCCTCTGGGCCTGTCTCTGGCGGGGCAGACACACCCCCTGGCCCTTGGCCTTGGGCAGCTCCGCCCGGCCGGAGGCGCTGCAGGACAGTCCCGGGCCGCAGTCGCAGCGCTCCAGGTTGCGTCGGCGCTTGCTGGTTCCTCTGAGCAGACAGGCCTCGCCCTCCTCCGGGATCCTCTGACACCGTTTACCGGTCAGGTAGCGGACGCAGCACAGGCCGGCCGCACAGTCACCGGACCGCACGCAGCTCGACATCTCAGGAGCTGCAACACAGAGGAGCTGAGCTTAGTCACACGGCGGCCATTTTGAACACTCGGTGTGGGAAACTCCACCTGAAGAGCGAGTCCAGCTCAAGGTTATTATCGTTAACGAAAACTAACGAAATAACGAAAACTAGGTGTGAAAAAACATTTTCGTTAACTGAAATAAAAATAAAAACGAGGCTTTACAAAAAAAAAACGATAACTAACTGAATCTGTATTGTGTGTTTACAAAACTAACTAAAATAAACTAAAATTATAGAGAAAATGTCTTTAGTTTTCATCTTTGTCAATTTATTTCATACATAAGCCTAGTATTTTGAATTTTTGAATCTCGCCCCTGACAAATACCCCATATTACAAAAAAGACTAAAACTAACTCTGAAACTAATAAAAACTAAACTAAAACTAAGCATTTTCAAAAAATAAAAACTAAACTAAACTAGCAAACCCGCTTTAAAAACTAATTAAATTGAAAACAAAAAGTCAAAACAAAATAAAAATAAAAACTAATGAAAAATGCAAAACTATAATAACCTTGGTCCAGCTCTGTGCTGCTGTTGTGAACTAAGATGCATCAAACAAATGTTGACATTAGAAACAAAGCTCAAGAATCCTGAGTGATATCTTCACATTTTAATATATTTGTCCCATTATCACTAGCTACCAGAGTTTGGCCCAGTTAGCTAGCTAGTAACTGACTAACAATTAAGCTAGCTCAGTAACTGCCCCTTCAGTTCAAACAGTGGTGTTTGTTGTTGTTGCTGCTAAAGAA
The DNA here is from genome assembly GCF_046629955.1 of Centroberyx affinis. Classification (NCBI taxonomy): domain Eukaryota; kingdom Metazoa; phylum Chordata; class Actinopteri; order Beryciformes; family Berycidae; genus Centroberyx; species Centroberyx affinis. The sequence continues at coordinate 22,123 of NW_027283787.1, forward strand.
CAGGAAGAGCTTCTGTTCCTCAGAGCAAACGGAGCTAAAGCTGAAAGAGTTTCTGGCAGCAGATGGTGGAAGGAGGGAAAGGAAGATGGAGAAATCACTTCCAACATGTTGATCCTCTTCAGGGAGGGGAGGGGGGGCAGGGAGCAACGGGGCTGATGGGAAATGTAGTCTTAATGTGGAACTAACAATAGCCTACTACTAGTGTGAGATAGATAGTCAGTATGGAGGTTCCTTCATATCAGCAATCTAAAAGCATGTGGCTTTTATTTTGAAACATGTTGTAGGAAACATCAACACATTACAACAACACATAATACCCAGCATGCTTTTAGCTAGCTGGAATGTTCCATCTCCCACAAAGGGAACTAGCTCTGGTAGCTAACTAGCTGCAGCTTCACAGCTCCAGAGACTAAATGTGTTCAGATCCTCATGAGGCTGAACTCAGACTGTAGTGAATCCAGACTGACTCTGAACAGGTGAAAACCTGCATGAGTGACAGGTACAAAGTATTTTCTGGAAGTTTCTACTAAAAAACAGAAACGTACAAATCATCTTCTGCTGCGTATGAGAGAAGAATCTCAGCTCCACATTCATTTGTTTAGTTACAGAAGACAGACTTTGTGGTTGATAGAAAATCACATTAGCCACTTAGCTGCTAGTCAGCAGGAAGGTTTCAGCTGCACATTCATCTGATAATGACAGAATGATGTTTAAAATGTATTAAAATGTCTTAAATCCAGTTATTAGAGGTTCACCATGTAATATCAGGTTTCTTAGAGGAATCCAGACCAGGATTAGTAGCACAATGAAGTGTTTCTTGACTTTGGTTTTTAAGTTTGTCTCAATTCCAGGTAGCATTAGAAAGGTCTTAAAGTCTTGAATGTGGCTTCCTGAAACCTGCAGAGCCAAAGCAGACTCACCCTTCGTCCTGTTGAAGTCGCCGGTGTCTGTCTGTCTGTCTGCCTGTCTGTCTGCCTGTCTGTCTCTCTCTCTGTGTCTGTCTGTCTGTCTGTCCTGGGGAGACGGGCCTCTCCTCTGGGCTCTGTTACTGCACCCCCCCTTCTGATAGATAGATAGATAGATAGATAGATAGATAGATAAAAAGACAACATTAAAACACAAAAGACAACATTAAAACACGGCCTCTCTGTTGCTTTCTTAGAGGCTTTACAGTTTGATCAGGAACAGTGTGAACTGTGTGTTAGTGAATAAAGTGTAAATGTGTGTGAAGCAGCTGAAGCAGAGAGCAGCTGAGTCAGCTTGTTGTGGTGTGGCTGTAGATCCATTCAGTAACGTTCTCAGTAAAAGTGAATAGTGTGATAAGGTGGATTTGTTTCCAAATGTAGGTTACTGTGACACAGTAAACTGTCTTGTCTTTAGCCCTAGTCTCTACTGACCACACACACACTCTCACACACACACACACACTCACACACACACACACACACTCACACACACTGACCGTAGGTGTGTAGCAGTCAGGTGTAGAGCATGGTGTTGGGCGTTGATGGGAGTTGGAGGTGGTTTGAGTCCGGCGGCGTACGGCCCGCTGCACCGGGTCGCCATGGGAACGCACCTGACGGACAGATCAGAGAGACAGCGTGGTGACGAGGGGCCGGGTCCCACTGGGCTTCTGAAGGCTGATAACAATACTGATGTTTTTGGAGCAAAGCTGCCAATAGCCAATCATTTTGAACTGATAATCAATATCATTAAATTTGACCAGTTTCAAGCAAAAAATTACAACAAATTCCTAGAATTCAGTGTTTCCCTGAGAGTTTCATTCAGGAGGAAAAACATCTGAAACAGAATTTAGAACATCATGGACACTAAAACTCTCTGAACACAGAATACTACTACTACTACTACTACTACTACTGCTACTACTACTGCAACTACTACTACTGCTACTGCTGCTACTACTGCTACTACTACTACTACTACTACTGCTACTACTACTACTACTACTACTACTACTACTGCAGTACTACAGTATATAGGAATACCATGGGACAGTAAGGTCACTGTTGAGTACCTCAGGCACACTGAGCCCCTATAGGAATATTATATGAATATTACAGTACTTTCCCATTAGAGAACCTTAGGAACCTGGTCCTCACCTGCTGCTGTGAGTTCTCCAGAGTTTCCTTGGAGGATTGATGGTGTTGGAGTCCAGAGCGAGGCAGGAGGCCAGAGACACACACAGCACACAGCGCCACATCCTGCTGGTCTGATGGTCTGGTCCTGGTCCTGGTCCTGGAGAACGCTGAACCTGCTGCGGATCAACTTCTGCTGTCTGTGTTTCTCTTTCTGGACGTTGTTCTCGTCAGTTTCTAGTCTGATCTGAGGAAATGTGAAGTTAACCTACGAACAGTTCTACTTTATATCTGTTTATGAATTAACTGTTTGCTGAATCCAGTCTTGGCTCATCTGACACTTGGAGTTGTACTGCTGACTGCTAGTTACACACAATCTGCCCTGCCTTTAAGCTTTATGATAATACAACTTAAAAAAAACAACTGTTTATTAAAATTCTCCAGGCTGATCTAATTAGAAACATTAACTCTATTCAGAGTGTAATGACTCTACTTATTAAAGAGCTTTATGTTGTATTCCTCCAGTCTGCTGATCTGTCCATTAATAAAAACTTGTCTTTGTTTCCTCCTGGCTGCTCGTCTGTGTGAAGGAAGGTGCGTTTGTTTTGCTCCTCCTCTGCTGGCTCCTCTTATAGCCCATGCCCCCCCCCCCCCCCCCCGCCGTCTGCCGGGCCTCCTCCGCCGGGCTGATCCGCCTGCTGCCGGCCCTTTCAACTGCCTCCTCAGAAGTAGGAAAGTGTGTTTGAAGCCAAACCGCATCAGTCGGTAAGAACGCACCGCCTGCTTCCTTCCTGGAAACCCTCCGGCTTCAGGTGACTGGGAGCGTTTGATACGAGAAACCACAAACCACAGGCGCACACCTAGAGACAGGCGGCAAACCAGCCGGTAAGGCAGTCAGTCCGTCAGCTGGGAACCGCTGCTGAAGATAAAACACACCTGAAGACACAGGACATGTCAACCTGTCTGTAAACCAGTCAGTAAACCAGTCAGCCAGCAAGGAGCCACTACTGAAGATAAAACACACCTGAAGACAGTCAGTAAACCAGTCAGTAAACCAGTCAGTCAAATAACAGTGTGTGTTGTCCTGAACAACATGTACTTCACGTGTTAAAAAGGACATGTCTTTTTTATGTGTGTGTGTGTGTGTGTGTGTTTTGTGGTTTAAAGGTGAGGTTTTACTTAATGTGGTTTGTAATGCTACAATAAAGACCTATTAGAGTTCAATCTCTCTCTCTCTCTCTCTCTGTCTCTGTGTCTCTCTGTCTCTCACACACATGCTCACACACACACACACTCACACACACTCACACACAGTGAAGTGCAGATATGATCAAAGCTGGTTAACAGAGACAGAAAGAGACAGACAGAAAGATGAAGAGAGAGAACGTAAGACAGAGAAGCAGATAAAAAGAAAATTCACAAAACTCTGGGTGTAATCTAGGAAGTCCAGACATGCTGTGTGCAAAATGTTGTTGAGATTCGATCAACTTTGCGGGAGAAATAGCAACAAATAAGTTTGACATAAAATTCAAAATGTGAGCCGGATCTGGATGACTTGTACTCTGATGACTTGAAAAGGTTTCTGAAGTCTGGACTTGAGATCTTGTGTTTGTGTAAATGACTTAGATCGAAAGTGATGAGATTTGTTCCAGCAGACGACTGAATTTAAATTCTGTTTTCTGGATTTGTATGGAATGGAATCAACGATGAGGGTCGTTAATATTAATGAGCCTTAAAGACACGGAGACAGAAACGGCCTGTTCTTGGTAAGGCTCAGAGAGAGGCTGGGAAATGAACGTGGAGAAATGGATTGAGAGTGTTTTTGGTTCATGACACCACACACACACACACACACACACAGCTTTGAATGGACAGAAAGACACAGAATAAACTCTGGACAGTAGAATATGGAGCTTTAATCAAATTTCACATATTCATTAATGGCTCTACAACACTGTTGTGAACAAACTGCCAGTTTTGCAAAACTCCTCTGTGTGTGTGTGTGTGTGTATGTGTGTGTGTGTGTGTGTGTGTGTGTGTGTGTGTGTGTGTGTGTGTGTGTGTGTGTGTGTGAGTTTGGCCTGTGGGCTCAGAGCAGCTAACAGCTGCTTCTGTCTAGATCTGATGTTTTGATTGTTCAGGTTAACTGAGCTGACTCTTCTCAAGCTCCAACTCTTCATGTTTTGGAGTAGAGACTAGGGCTAAAGACAAGACAGTTTACTGTGTCACAGTAACCTACATTTGGAAACAAATCCACCTTATCACACTATTCACTTTTACTGAGAACGTTACTGAATGGATCTACAGCCACACCACAACAAGCTGACTCAGCTGCTCTCTGCTTCAGCTGCTTCACACACATTTACACTTTATTCACTAACACACAGTTCACACTGTTCCTCCTTCAGGCTTCATGTTGGAAGATAAACGCCACAATGCAACACAACAGCTGCTTTCATGTTATATATGTGTTTAGCATGCATGAATATATATCAATATTTTACATATTTCTTATTTTCTTATTTCTATTTTTCTTATAAGTTCTCTATGCTTATATATATTCCTCTTCTAGAATGTGAGCAACTGCAACGTAACCCAATTTCCCCAATAAAGTATCAATAAAGTATTTCTGATTCTGATTCTGATTCTGATTCTGAATGTATTTCTACAAACTGCTATAGTGCTACATCCTACTATAAAATGAGGAAAACTCTGTCTGTCTGCATCCATTTTGCTCCTCAGTGGTTTGGCCGATCAATCTGAAACTGCACATGGGCATTGAGCATTGTCATAGGCAGGGACTGATGAAGCTGATTTTTCCATTTTCCCAAATTTAGGCTGTTTATGCGCATTTTTATCAAGTCTGCTCAGAGTCGTGGCGCGTGCATCCCCGGGTCTGGACGAGTATAATACAGAGAGCCAAACTGTAGAGCACAATACACACTTTTTTAATCAATCAATCATAATATCATCTTCACTTTAATCTTTACTTTTATTGTCAATACTAGATGTTTGTTTGAGAGAGAGCGAGAGAGAGAGACAGAAAGAGAGAGAGAGAGAGAGAGAGAGCAATAGTTGTGTAAACAGACCTGTTGAATAGAGCAGAGCTGCTCGCTCTGTGTGTGTGTGTGTGTGTGTGTGTGTGTGTGTGTGTGTGTGTGTGTGTGTGTGTGTGTGTGTGTGTGTGTGTATAGATGTGTGTGTATGATAAGGTCTCCAGCCTGCAGGTTGTTCCAGGGCTTCAATAAAGGACAGCAGATGCTCACAATTACTCACACACACACACACACACACACACACACACACACACACACACACACACACACACACACACACACCACACACACACACACACACACACACACACACACAGGTCAGGGAGTGTCTCCATGTTGTCTCTCTGTTTTCATCATTATCAGGATAAAACTGTAGAGGAGCCAGAAGAGAGAGAGAGAGGATGCTCCCTACCTCCTTCCCTCGTCTCCTCTCCTTTCCTCTCCTCTTCTCTCCTCTCCTCCCCTCCTCCTCTCCTCTCTTCCTCATCTCCTCCTTCCTTCACTCTCTTCCTCCTTCACTCCTCCCCTTCCTGCCCCCCCCCCCCCCCCTCAGGTCAGATATATAGTCGGTCAGCAGCAGCTGAGAAGAACAAGACCATCACTCCTCCTCCAGGTAGGAACCTGTCTGTCTCTCTGTCTGTCTCTCTGCCTGTCTGTCTGTCTGTCTGTCTGTCTGCCTCTCTGTCTGTCTGCCTGTCTGTCTGTCTCTCTGCCTCTCTGCCTGTCTGTCTGTCTGTCTGCCTGTCTGTCTGTCTGTCTGCCTGCCTGTCTGTCTCTCTGTCTGTCTGTCTCTCAGGTTTAATTCACCCTCAGTCTCACCCTCTGTTTTTTTCCAAACTCGAATATTGATTTTCAGACTTTCTTTTCCAGATTAGTGATGCAGTTTCATTAAGTTTTTACACTTTAACAGTTTCCATCAGTTTTTATTTTTGTTTTATTTTGAAATTCGATTTCCATTTCAGTTTCGTTTCAGTCAGTTTTCAAATGGCGTTCGCTGCTTTTACTTTAGTTTTCATTCAGTTTTGGTTCCAGTTGTCTGCAGTCGGTTGGTAGCAGCTGTGTGTCTGGATGTGTATTGATAATGTATTGATCGGTGATCAGGAGCCGCTCAGGCTAAAAGACTAAAACTGAACTGAAATCAGATTCATTTAATTTGACCTCAGTCGGTTTGGAGACAGACTCTTAAGTTTCTGTTTAGTTTCAGTTTTTTCCTTCGGTTTAGTTTTTATTTTTATTTTTATTTCACTTTACTGAAATGTTTCTCCTGCTGCATTTTAGCTTCAGTGTGTTCAGCCTGCTGCTTATTGATCAGCATCATCAGTAATAAAGTGCTGAATGATTGTTAATATGAGGTGGAAACAGAAATCTGAAGCATCCAAACCCTCTGCCTCCTGTCTGCTGGGTTCAGTCAGAAGATAGATCAGCAGTTTAATGTCTTTCCTCATTTCATTTTTCATTTCTCCTTTATTTAACCAGCTGAGAG
>NW_027283788.1:0-103920 GCF_046629955.1 Centroberyx affinis
ATATATATATATATATATATATATATATATATGGATTACTCCTTTTTTTCTCTCATTCGATTTTTCTTAGACTGTCAAAACAGACACACTAATTCATCAACAAACCTTTCTTACAATATAATCATCAGGCAAACATCAGAAAATTGTGTGTATTATATGATGCTCTGATTATAATTATCATGTAATGTTCTTATAATGTGCTTATGAGGCAACAGAAAAACGTGAAATGAACATGACTTGTTAACAGCAAATTACGTGTTGGTAGAGCATAAAGTGTTAAAATGACATATCCCCAGCACTAAGCGGTTACATGAAGGAGACACGACTATAAACAGGAAGTAGTGTCACATTGAAGTAGCACGGTGGAAGTATTTGGTTTGCCTTCGATGCCGGTGACCAGGGTTCAAATCCCAGTGTTTACAAAGGACATTTCAAGTCACATTTCAAGTCACAAACGTTTTTCTTATTTAACCATGACCAAGCCCTTTCCCTAACCTTAACCAAGTTGTTTTAGTTGTCTGACTATAACCTTAACCAAGTTGTTTTAGTTGTCTGACTATAACCTTAACCCAAACCTTAACCAAGTTGTTTTAGTTGTCTAACTATAACCTTAACCAAGTTGTTTTAGTTGTCTGACTATAACCTTAACCAAGTTGTTTTACTTGCCTAAACTTAACCCTAACCTTAACCAAGTTGTTTTACTTGCCTAAACTTAACCCAAACCTTAACCAAGTTGTTTTAGTTGTCTAACTATAACCTTAACCAAGTTGTTTTAGTTGTCTGACTATAACCTTAACCAAGTTGTTTTACTTGCCTAAACTTAACCCAAACCTTAACCAAGTTGTTTTAGTTGTCTAACTATAACCTTAACCGAGTTGTTTTAGTTGTCTTACTATAACCTTAACCAAGTTGTTTTACTTGCCTAAACTTAACCCAAACCTTAACCAAGTTGTTTTAGTTGTCTAACTATAACCTTAACCAAGTTGTTTTAGTTGTCTGACTATAACCTTAACCCAAACCTTAACCAAGTTGTTTAGTTGTCTGACTAAAACCTTAACCAAGTTGTTTTACTTGCCTAAACTTAACCCTAACCTTAACCAAACTTGTTTTACTTGCCTAAACTTAACCGTTAACCAACCTTTAGAACGTATTTCAGTTTGTGGGGGAGAAACGTTATTTTCCCATAAAACGTGTCCACAGCACGTAAGTCTGCATTTCAGAGTCGGTGTTCATTTCACGTTATTTGTGTGAGATCATGTCGTCATGAAAGCGTTACCTAACTCTTCCGTCTCTCCTCCACCAGTCTATCTCGGGTGTCCAGCAGGAGGTGACTCGCCAGTCTCGGGCCTTCCTGTCGTTTGAGCGCATGCCCGAGATCCAGCTCAGCCGGCGCCAGCTGGACCGTTCCAAACCCTGGCTCTGGTTCGCCACCGTCAGGTCCCTCATTGGCAAGGGGGTGATGCTCGCCGTGACCCAGGGCCGCGTGGTGACCAACGCCCTCAACATCGCCAACGAGGACTGCATCAAAGTCGCGGCGGTCCTGAACAACGCCTTTCACCTCGAGGACCTGCACTTCACGGTGGAGGGCCGCGACACGCACTACTTCATCAAGACCAGCCTGCCCGAGAACGACCTCAGCGCGCTCCGGCTCACCTCGGGCCGGAAGTCGCTGGAGAACGGCGTCAACGTGACGGTGTCCCAGTCCACGACCGTGGTGAACGGGCGCACGCGGCGCTTCGCCGACGTGGAGCTGCAGCACGGCGCGCTGGCCCTCCACGTGCGCTACGGCATGACGCTGGACGAGGAGAAGGCGCGCATCCTGGAGCAGGCGAGGCAGAGGGCGCTGTCGAGCGCCTGGGCCCGCGAGCAGCAGCGGGTGCGGGACGGCGAGGAAGGGTTCCGCCTGTGGACGGAGGGCGAGAAGAGGCAGCTGCTGAGTAGCGGGAAGGTCCTGGGTTACGACGGCTACTACGTGCTGTCCATAGAGCAGTACCCCGAGCTCGCCGACAGCGCCAACAACATCCAGTTCCTACGCCAGAGCGAGATAGGGAAGAGGTAACACGGCATCGACGACAGGAAAAAACGCCGCCGCCGCCGCCGCCCCCCCCCACGATGACTGTCAAAGACTCTAAAGAAGGCTACCAAAAGTTTCGGTTTTGACACAACAAACACAAAAACGGTCGTCGGAGACTGGATTGTCTTGAGACTCTAAAAACGGCCACTGTAGAGACCGCCCATGTTTGCGATTATGTTTTATTCCAAGGACGACAAAGTGGATTTCTAGACTGATGGATGGCGTAACAATCATTTCAACGCAACCGTCCAGGGTGAGCACTCTAAACGTTCTAAAAAACTGCAGTTCCGATGGTTGTAAACGGTCTACGTGAGCCTGCAAAGAAGTTCAGAGTCCCTTTGACCCACGCCTTTTCTTTTCTTTCTTACGTCCCCGCCCTCCGCCTTCGAACCTGCACGCATGCCCCTCCCCCTCTCTCTGGTAGGTGGGGCTTAGCTTAGTGCTATGTCTTGTGCTCTCTAGCTGTAAAACAGTGGGATGTAGAGACTTGCTTGAATAACCAACTGACCAACGGAACACCCGTCCCGACCAGATGGCCCCTCTAGGATTTAGATCTCCGTGGTCCTATACTGTCAGACCACTCGACATAATAAATACCTATGGATCCCAAACAGACTTTCTGTTCCAGGTTTCATATCTCTGCGGGTCCTCATGTGTCCCAGCGCACTCGGTTTTAGACCTCTACGGGCCATGTATGGATGGATGTATTTTGTTTTTCCCTGCTAAAACCATTGAATGGAACTGTTGTGGAACTGTTGTGGACTCTCTCCAAGAGAGACAGACACACAAAAGACTGCAGTTTGTACGAAGGAAAAGAATAAAGACTTTGATTTTAGGATTTTTTTTGTTTGTTTGTTTTATATATAAACTCCCTGGAATTGCTTCAGACAAAAAAGGGGATATTAAAAATAAACAAAAAAAGTGTTTACATACTATTTACCTATACCACTATTATTACTATTACTACTACTACTGCAACATCACCGGAATGGACAATGATCTGAACTGAACAAGAACTGAACTTTTTTTCTGCGTTTTTTTTTTTTTTTTTGTTTTGTTGTTTTTTTTCTTACAAAAATGCTGATGTCTATAATCTGTTTGGTCAGTTCTGATGACGAAACCACTCCCCCTTAACCCCCTGTGCTTTTACAAGGTCTATCAATTTTTTCAGGTCTAGACAACAATGAACAAAACAATCAAGTCTCTCTTCGACAGCAGCGTGGAAAGGAATTTGGGGCGACTGCGGGACCAGCACCGGGACCACGGTTGTTTATTATATTGTGTGGATATATTCTTCTTTTGGACCAAGTGGGCTCACTGGTCCTGTTAAAAAAAAAAACAGCTGGTCCCTCGTCAGCCCGGGAGTCGTCCACTTCTGCGAAAACGCGACTCAGCCTCGTAACGCATAGACCTTGTGCTTTTATCGGTCAAAGGTAGTAGTATCGCTTGCCATAGAAACATGTTGTCATGGCTTTTGGGGGGGGCCGGGTTGCTGTGAGTAGTAACTAATTGTTGCTTCTCTCCTCATTTTTGCTCGTTTCTCTTTAAAGGGACAGCGCATTGCCATCAGTGACTTTAACGAGTAACAGTAATAGATCAAAATCGATGTGGACATTTTCTCATTGATTGTGGGTCTCTGTACTCTTTTAGAGGAGTTTTCTTTGTGTGTATGTGTGTGTGTACAAGGGAATTCTGGAGTGAAGTAATCTTTAATCATTTTAAAAAGGAAAGAACGGAAACTTTACAGAGAGTAAAAATCATATCCTACCAATCGTTTTTTTTTTTTTTTTCAAAGACAACTGTTGAGGCGAGTTGACAATGTTTAATGGATTTATCTCTTTTTTTATTTTGAAGGTTGAGAAATTCCACTTATCCGTACATCGATATTAGTCTCAGAGAAAGTAATTTATGTACAGTGTTTCTACGGTAAAGAATAAAATCCTTAAAACTATTAGAGGGGTTTTTACTCAGTTGTGCACATCTTTCTGTCTTTTTTCTCTCCATCCTCAAAAGCAAAAATTCAAAAAAAAGTGTATTTATTGTCTTGCAATATTCACTCATAATCATTGACATGGTAATACTTCACCAGGGTTTGTATCGCAAATCACTTGACTAAGCAGGCCAGCCAGAATTGGCTGTAACACTGATGTAATGTCTGGGCTCCAGTGAAAACAACCAATCATCTTTGACCTACTACAGCAGCGTTGTAGCGATATATATTCAAATGAGTGTATGATGTCATCTGGTGACTTCTAGCAACTTTTGGAGCACAACACCATCCTACAACATCTACTGGACAGCAACACCTGAATGACCGTAATTAAAAACGACAAGTAAACTCAGCCATGTTAAATGTGCTGTTTCTGGCTGTCAGTCAGTAAATAAATCACTGCAGGCCTTCCTAAAGATGAAGACAGCCGTATTGAGTGGCTGAAATTTATTTTCAGCCGAAGTCAGCCTGCACATGTTGCTGTGTTCTGTTGTCTGGTGGGACAGGAGAAAGGAGGGTCTTGTCACTAGCTATGTTTCCATTCTGGTTTTGCGCAAATTTGAATCAAACTTTTGAAAAGTCGACAATCTTGAAATGCGCGTTTCCATTAACAGCTTTTAAGTCAATACTGTATTTCCTCCAATAGTGGCCAGTAGTCAATTAAAAGGCGGGTCTCTGATAATGGCCGGGGCCGTGGTCGACACGAACAAATAAAGGCTGGCCCCAAATACAGCAAAACAACAAAGGAAAAAATAACAGTGGATACCGGTAAACTCCTGGTGCCTGTTATATAATGTAACTGTAGTTTGTAGTAACGTACAAGTGCCACAAGATGGCAGTATGCCACAAGACAGCTCGGCCGGCGGAAGTCTCTGGAGCGTGCCGTCGTCGATTACCGTAATTATCGGTAATGCGTCGCAGTAACAAAAAAAACGGCTACCTAACGAACTCCAACAGAAGCAGATCAGAAAACAAGGAGGCTTCGTACTAAAATAGGAAATGAAAATATACTTATCAAACAGAGGGAATTAGAAATAAAGGCCTGTCTCTAATATAAGCCTGCTTCCAATAAAGGTCTGGTACCCTCTGCAGTTGAGGTAAATAAAGGCCCGGGCCAATATTAGAGGAAATACGGTAATAGGCTTGCGTGTGAGACAAGATCACAATGGAGAGAGCTTTCAAAGAGTTACTTTCCATTGGAGAAGTAATACATATATATGAAATAATAATTGCTTCCCGGCGGCAACAACAAAATGCTATGGCCAATATTTTAATGGTAGGAGAAATGTCCATTCAACGACGGTCGCCGTTTTACATATTATATTTGGGTATTTATGTTCGAAATTTGCTGTTTCCATTCAGCTTATTCCCGTTCGAAACGGTAGCTTATAGCTATTAGCCTTTATACACGGTCCTTCACTAGGTTTGTCTTTTGGGGCCTCTGTAGTCCAGCAGCTTTGCTGTGGCCTGGTAAGACCATCCTGATCACGTGACCTCACATTCTGTTTCACTCCACGGATCAGTCTGGACTTCTAGCCGCCCACATCGATTACAGTGGGCGGGAGTACTTGCCTTGACAGACAAACTCCTTCAGCCAATCAGCAGAACGGCGAAATCAGCAGAACGGCAAAAATGTCTTTTCCGCCGAGAAACTGCGCTAGTGCATAGTCTTGTTCTTGTTTAATTGTTGTTATTGAGTCTATTTCTGCAATAACTGCACTTATGGCTGTGTTTACTCTACTAACGTTAACGTTACCGCTCGTTGCTTAGGGAGACGCCATTACTGTTTTGCCAGCGGCGGCCTGTATTTCATGTCATCAACTACGACACAGTCCCTGATTGGCCCGGTTACGTCATCAACTACGACGCAGTCCCTGATTGGCCCGGTTACGTCATCAACTACGACGCGGTCCCTGATTGGCCCGGTTACATCATCAACTACGACACAGTCCCTGATTGGCCCGGTTACATCATCAACTACGATACAGTCCCTGATTGGCCCAGTTACATTGTAATTTCAGGAAGTCGATGTGGGCGGCTAGAAGTCCAGACTGATCCGTGGAGCGAAACAGAATGAGAGGTCACGTGATCAGGACGGTCTTACCAGGCTAGCTTTGCTGTGGGTTTATGTACAAATGTGTTGCGGTTTCTGTCACCCTCTAGTGGTCGGAAAATCACTTAGTACAGCTCTAAATAAGCTATCTTCTTGCTTACTTTTAATCAAGTGGGTTTTTACACCAGTATTAACACAGAAGGAGCTTTTGGGTGTATCACAGCCACATCGGAGCAACTGGAGCAGAAGCACCGCACAACCAAAAAATAAGCCACCACCCGCTTGAGATTTCGACCTCCTGTTCAAAACCACGGTCTACAGAGACACATTAACACTTTATGCATCACTGGACCGCACGCTTTGATTTTGGCCGCTAAACAAAGAGCAAGAGGCAGATAGTACACAAACGCAGGGAGTCGGTAGAATCGAATCACACGCTACATTAGCCGAGGCAGCGCTGAGGGAAGAACGGAGCGGGAATGACAAAGAACTAACCGGGGGCAGGGAGAGAAAAAGACAGAGATGGAACCAGAGGAGAAGCGTGTAAGGGAGTTGAGAGTCGAGTCATGGCCAGCTTCCTCTCAATTACATAACACAGTCAGTAACTTGTAAACCAGAGGAGAAACGTACACGCCAGAACAAAAGCGAAGAAATTATTAGAGACAAGGAGCAATCACAACTGCTTACAAAACAGAGAGCTGCTTCATGATAGGCCATATGTTCTCACCTTGCTTTATAGTAGACAAAATCTACTTTTAATAAGACTCTTCAACAACTCAAATACATCCTGACTTTGGCCTGATTCAGCCATGTTTCCTACTCAAATAATATAAATATAAAAATAAAATGAAATGGTTAATCAAGTGACACTGTTGAAATGTAGAAGACTGTAGAGACAGAGAACATGGCATATTTGTGGTGATGACATATTGCGGAACACATATTAACTATTAATAAGTTGCTTATTAACATGCATATTAGTAGTGTATTGGTCCATTATTAGACATTACAAACCACTTATTAGCATCTTATTCTGCACTATTATATTCTACAAGTATAGCCCATAAACTATGGGTTTTCCATCAACAGCCTCTTAATTTGTGTTTTGTAGCAGTCAGTAAGGAAGTTGTTGCACATGAATTGGGCTTTAAGTATGCTCAGTATCGGTCTTTTAAAGTGCTAGTATCACATATTATTGAGGGAAATTAAACTATTGAGGGAAAACCCATAGTTAATAGTTAATATGTGTTCCCTAATCTAAAGTGTTACCAATGATTTTGTTATATTTTACCATACATCACTACATTGCAGTAAGGGACCGTTTTATGATAAGAGGTATATGGAGATTTTCCGATCCCTTCAACATTAAAATAGTCAATACACTGAAACATGTATGTCTATTAAAGGAACAAATAGGCCTACACCTACTACACATTTTAACGCTAAACCATAAGGCCATTTAATGTGTACGCAATCATCATGGAAATATAAAAAAAGATAAAATTGGTGTGCAATGGAGTGCAAGTGCCAGGAAATGCATATTCCCAGATCACAGTGCATGTTTTTGAATGAGTTTGTGCCTTCTTAATACAACATTCTGCATTGATGCTGTGCCATCACTGAGTGCTACTAGCTGGTCACCCAATGGCCTTGTATATAGAACTACAAGTATGCTGTATTCACCATTTAGCATACAATCCCTGAACCAAATCCTGCTGGCATAACCAACACGTTCTCATTCCCAACTCGTCCTATGTTGACTCTTTGTCAAATCCCTTGGCGTCACTAAAGGTACCCTTTCGTGTCTGCATAGGACTCACCGGGCTGGAGTCTCAAGGGTCTCATAAACTACACCTGAAAGAGGCTGTAGCCGGACAGAGGTGAAAATTAAACTTTGCTGTAGGACAAAATTGAAGACATTTTTGGAAAGGCCTTGACCTGGACAGTAACATTTGTCAATATGAAGAATATGGGTGGTTCCTGTACTGCAATATTGCACTTTGAACTCTGACCCCGGGCTACTTTTGAAGGCTTATTATGCAGCAACACAAGAGGCTAGAGACATGGGGTCAACTTCTCTAGAAAGCTATTGAGCTGCACCTTCATGGGAGTGGGGTTCCTGATGGCAGGCGGCACTGAGTTGGGTTGAAATGCAATATTTTCTGACATTCTCCTGCCTACCATTAAGGTGGCTGAAATCTGACAAAAGATTTGTTTTTTTCCATGCTCAAATACCCCAGTAACAATGTCAATTCCATGTTTATAACGTCAACTATGGGAGAAACAACAATAAAACTACAAAACCCACGGAGTAGGGCTTTTATTGTGAAGTGCTCATAGGAAGTACCAAACAGCGCCAACTGTAGTTTTTCTGGGTGGAAGGTTACGGTTGTGAAAAGGCAAACTGCTCAATATTTCAAAGATGCAATACAATCTGAACCAAAAGGTTGAACATCAACCAACAAAAGTAGATTTTTGCATCCTCTTATAACATATAAGAGGATGCAAAAATCTTCTTTTGCTGGTGCTATTTTGCCGCGATTTCATCAGCTATGTTTCACGGGCAGAAAGAGGTACTGTATGTTCAATGATGAAACGGATTATGCAACGTTTTGCAACAATTTATAATTTTTTTTCCCATTTAGCATCGAAATTGATCTACAACCATACTAACCAATTTTAAAAAAAATCAATATTAGCACCAAAGAGCTCAAGCAAAGAAATTCATCAAACCGGAATGCCTTATTTGGGCAGAAAATGTAGGCTAGACTGTGTGTTCCGTGGTCTAGGAGAGAAAGTTCTAGGTGTCCAATACTGCCGCGAGAGGCTTTACCATAGAGACTATGGAACACCCAGTGTATCCTATACAGGCGCGAAAGGGTCCCTTTAGCGTCGTTATAGCGAGGGATTTGACAAAGAGTCAACATAGGACGAACTGGGAATGAGAACAGGTTGGCATAATCCGCAGCATAAGAAGAAAACAGTTCATTGGCATATTAGTAGTCCAGGGGCCAGATGCATAAAACTCTGTGTAGATTCAACAATAGAAAATCTGTCTATGCAAGTGCACCTAATGCCCACTCCCACAACTCAACACACCCAGTTAACCTGGTGTGGACATAAATGGCTATCATCATCATGGGCCAGAAAATCAGACTTGTTCTCTCCGTAGTTTTGCATTGGCAGCATCCTCTAACACTGCCAAAGCAGCCACTATATCGTTACGCACAGCCATTATTCACCGCTATATACTAATTTATGATTCGATATGTACGTTCTTATTCCCACATTACGGTATGATATGGTGACGATATGTAAACCTATTTATTTGTGCTAGAATTCCTTTATTTATTACAAATATATAAACTAGAAATAGCCGCCTCGCAGTTGTATGCCTCCGCCAATAAACTTTGTTTTATCATTGCAAGGATAGTGTTTATTTACTGAACATATATAATTAATGTGATTATTAGGTCAACTTAAAGGATTTTGGTGTCAGCACTTCCACTGTTTTTGTAGAATGACCCAAGATCGTTTTCTCAGCTACAGAGTAAGCAAAACATCAGTGGCAGAAATTAACTAAGTACATTTACTCAAGTACTGTACTTAAGTACAATTTTGAGATACTTGTACTTTACTTGAGTATTTCCATTTGATGCTACTTTATACTTCCACTCCACTACATTTATTTGACAGCTTTAGTTACTTTTCAGATGGAGATTTGACACAATGGATAATATAACAAGCTTTTAAAATACAACACATTGTTAAAGATGAAACCAGTGGTTTCCAACCTTTTTGGCTTTTGACGTCTTACAAAAAGCAGTGTGTAGTCGGGTCACATTTCAGATGTCTATGAGTTGTTAACAGCTCCACCAAATAGTGATTTTTCCCTCTAAACCTCACATGGTTTCATTTCAATAAATGTTCAAATGATCCAATATTTCAGCAAAAATCAAAGATTAGAGAAAAAGTCCAAAAACTGAAACCAGATTTTTGTATAAGAACTTTGTTTTTTCTTCTTTCCTCTCCCATTAATCATCTCACGACCCCTCAGATTTATCTGGTGACCATTTGAAGGGGCCTGATCCCTAGCTTGATAACCACTGGACTAAACTAGCTAACTGTATATAAAGTAGTTCAAACTAGCTCCACCTCCAGCAGCTACAACAGTAACATGCTGCTTACACACTGATGCTTCAGTATTAACAATCTAATGATGTCATATATGATAAAATATCAGTCAGAGGGACCAAACCACTACTTTTACTTTAATACTTTAACTACATTTTGCTGCTAATACTTATGTACTTTTACTTAAGTAGGATTTTTCATGCAGGACTTTTACTTGTAATGGAGTATTTTTACATTGCTGTATTGGTACTTTTACTTAAGTAAAGGATCAGAGTACTTCTTCCACCACTGTAAAACATTATGATGTCACACTGAAGTTGACCTTTGAACTTTTGGATATAAAATGTCATCACTTCATCATTTTATCCTATTAGACATTTGTGTGAAATTTTGTCA
This sequence comes from Centroberyx affinis, assembly GCF_046629955.1. Classification (NCBI taxonomy): domain Eukaryota; kingdom Metazoa; phylum Chordata; class Actinopteri; order Beryciformes; family Berycidae; genus Centroberyx; species Centroberyx affinis. Next base: position 10,648 of record NW_027283788.1, read on the forward strand.
TAATTAGCGTATGAATTCTTGAGTTATGGCCAAAAACGTATTTTGTGAGGTCACAGTGACCTTGAACTTTGACCACCAAATTCTAATCAGTTCATCCTTGAGTCCAAGTGGATGTTTGTGCCAAATCTGAAGAAATTCCCTCAAGGCGTTCCTGAGATATCCCGTTCACGAGAATCGTACAGACAGAAGGACGGACGGATGGACAACCCAAAAACATAACGCCTCAAGCCACGGCTATCACTGGCGCGGAGGCATAAAAAAAGAACATTAAGGAAAATAATTCATTACAAGATGTGCAACGAAGACCAAAAAAGCCCAAGAGGGCTTATCGAGTGGCAATGAATTATATATGAATGTTCGATAACAATACTTGAATTTTTATGTTGGTTACATAAATAGGTCTAAGGAGAGACATCTCCATCTTCTGAACTGAACCCAAATCAGATAAGAGATGCGATTACATTACTCTGCACTAAATTACTGAGTAACTAGAATGTGGAGCAACCAATACTTGTAGTAGAAACTAGCTAATAATAATAACAATAATAATAATAATAATAATAATAATTCACCATTAATAATTAATAATTCACCATTACTAAACAGTAATGTTAATTGCATCATGTTTTTAGTTTGTAGCTCAGATATTTTCTAGTGGATAAAAAAAACAACAACATATTTTTCTATGAGTAACTAGAACATTCAGGGCTTGTCCTCTGCAACTTTTGGTTTGAAATCTGCTAGCAAACCCTTACAATTATGACGTCAATATGTGTTATACTATTTAGAAAGTATTCAGCATTGATGTAATAATTTTGAATGAAACATGGAATCAAAATCATATCCAAAATAATTTTCTAAGCAATTATATAGAACTTGTATACCCTCTGTAAAACATGACCATATTAAGAATGGCAGAGATTCAGGCAGTATACTGCTGTGGCACAAAGAGGAATACAAAGATCACATCTCACCAGTTAAAAACATTTTGATTAAAATTGATTCAAGTATTTTGGAAAACATCAGAGATATTTATCAATGTGCCATTTACAATTCACCCTCAAACTCCCCCTACTATCTAGAGGAGGATTTTGAGGAACTCAAAAAAGAAATGTCCTTTTTCCAAAGGTTAGGATCAATCTTACTATGTGGCCAGAACTGGTAGAACTGGTAGAACCAGACTTCTGTAACTTAAGGAAACAAACATATGTTTGGACATTCCCCTTGTACCACACAGGGGGTATTAATGGAAATATAAATGGACAGAGGAGAGCACTGCTGCCTATACCACTGCACTAGACTGTGATCAAGTTCAAAATATGCTGGATACATTTCTACACACCCAGTATCAGCCTGATGGGGAAAACATCACATCACTTGAACAATATATGTATCCAATTGGCAAAATAATCTAAATTGGAAATATCACAAACTAAAAAAGTCCAGCATGAAACAAAAAGACAGATGGTTTGACAGAAAATGTGCTTTATCTGTCATGATTCGTCATGGCAGCCCCTCCTTTCCCTGTGTGTTGTCAGTCTCCCCCTGTCTGTTTGATCCTCTTGATTCTCTCCCTGGTCTGTGTTCTGTGTGTGCATGTGGGCGTGGTTGTTTCTTCCTGCAGGCAGCCCAGGTGTCTTCCATTCCCTCATCAGACTCCCTCCATAAAAGCCCCGGTCTCTCTTCTGATCATCGCCAGATCGTTCCGTCGACCACAGTGGTAGCAAACGTCTTCGGCCAGTTAGTTTCTAGTTTTTGATTCTGTGCTTGTGTTCCTGTTCTTACGCTGTTCCTTCCTGTGCCCAGATTCCCTCGCCTGTGTTAGCCTGCTCGCCTGCCTGCTGCACTTACCTGCTCTCCCGTCTGGTGATCCTGTCGGCCTGCTCTTCCACTGGCTTGCCTCTGGGCTCGTGTGTTCCTCGGTCCAGTGTTTCGGGTTGCCGGTCCGACCTCCACCAGCGTCCTGACTGGGAACTCCTCACCTTCACCTTCACCGCCACCGTCGCTTGCACGGCACCTCGTGGGATCCCAGGAAGCACAGCCCCCTCCCCTCTGCACATTATTCACTGTGTCACCATTAAAACTTGTTGAACTTTGGACAGTTGCAATTGTTGTCTGCTTTTGGGTCTGATCTCTGTGAATACATAACAGAACGATCTGGCCAAAAGCATGGACCCAGCGGACACAGATCGTGACTCTCGGGCTAGAGACCTTCACCAGGCCCTGTCCTCCCAGGGAGCCATGTTGGGCCAGCATGACGTCACCATACGCCGTATCATGGACGCCATGACGGAGCTGACCGCCGGACTCGCTCATGTGGAGAACCAGCTCCAGCCTCACCCGTCCTCGGCTCCAGTCGTAAGTCCGCCTCCAGCAGTACCAGTGGGTGCCTTCCAGCCACGTGAACCCTTCGTCCCTGCGCCTGAACGCTATAGGGGAGACCTAGGTGAATGCAAATCCTTCCTTTTCCAGTGTTCCCTTGTGTTTGAATTACAACCCCTAACTTATGCTAGTGACTGTGCTAAGCCTATGTGTTGGGTTTGTTAACGGGAAGAGCCAGGGCTTGGGGAACCGCTTATTGGCATAGCCCTCAGACAGCTAATGCTACATTCGATGATTTCTCTGCTGACATGACAGCTGTTTTTGATCATCCTGTGTTAAGTAGTGATGCTAGCAACCGCCTGCTTAGCCTCCGGCAGGGTACGCTTAGCGTGGCCAATTACTCTGTGGAATTTCGTACCCTAGCTACTGAGTTAGGGTGGGATGACCGGGCTCTCCAGAGCATCTTTTTTAAGGGCTTAAACAAGGCCGTAAAGGACTGTTTGGTGGGTAGAGAGGAGACTAAGGATTTGTCTGAGCTAATAGCCTTAGCTATCAAGATCGACAACCAACTCAGAGAGAGGCGCAGGGAGAAGGTTCACACACCCCTAGCTGTGGTTCCTGGTACTACTGCCTCACCTGGACTAGCCTCTCGACCGTCTGTGGCAGCCAGCGAGGGCGCCATCTCACCTGGTCACCACGCGGAGGAGCCCATGCAGCTGGGAAGGAACCGCCTCACCCCCACCGAACGCAACCGCAGGTTCAAGGAGGGCCTGTGCTTCTACTGTGGAGAACCCGGACACCAGTTGGCTTCCTGTCCCCGGCGGTTAAACTAGAAGCCTCACCAGTTGCAGATGGGGTTCTGGTGAGCGGCTCTGTTTTACCATGTCTTCCCCAGAAACGTATCAAGGTGGATGCCTGCATCCATTATAAGGGTAACATGTTCAAACTGGAGGCTTTGATTGACTCTGGCTCGGACGCAAACCTATTAGACGCAGACTTTGTGCGAGAAGCTGAGCTGCCCACTACTGCCATTGATCTCCCATTAGCAGTCAATGCTCTCAATGGTGACCTGTTAGCTCACATAACTCATCAGACTGAACAGTTGCCCCTCCTAGTGGCCGGTAACCACCATGAGAGTTTAGTATTCCATGTTATGTCATCCACTCATGCTCCCCTAGTGCTTGGTCTGCCCTGGCTTCAGCTACACAACCCTGTCATAGACTGGGCTGCGGGAAGGATTGTTAGCTGGAGTTCATACTGCCACTCTTCCTGTCTGAAATCTGCTCTGCCTCGTTGTCCCAGTAATCCCTGTGCCGCCTCCCCAGAGCCTCCTGATCTCTCCTCTGTGCCTCCAGAGTACCACAACCTCCCTGAAGTCTTCAGTAAACACCGGGCCATGTCGCTACCACCCCATCGTCCCTACGATTGTGCCATTGACCTCATGCCTGGCGCAGCTCTCCCCACCAGTAAACTGTATAACCTCTCAGCTCCTGAACGTGAGGCCATGGAGAGGTACATCAGCGAGTCGCTCAGCGCAGGTATTATCCGGCCCTCTTCCTCTCCCCTGGGGGCAGGATTCTTCTTTGTGTCCAAAAAAGACAAGTCTCTGAGGCCCTGCATTGACTTTCGGGGTCTCAATAACATAACTATTAAAAATAAATACCCTCTGCCGCTGATCAGCTCAGCTTTCGAGTCCCTCCAGGGCGCCACCATCTTCAGTAAATTGGACCTGCGCAACGCTTATCATCTGGTGCGAATTCGGGAGGGCGACGAATGGAAGACCGCCTTCAACACGCCTCTGGGGCATTTTGAATATCTGGTCATGCCCTTCGGTTTGACCAATGCTCCCGCCGTTTTCCAAGCCTTGGTTAATGATGTGCTGAGAGACTTTCTGAACCGTTTTGTGTTGTGTACCTCGACGATATTCTCATCTTCTCCCACAGCCCTGAGGAGCACATTGTGCATGTGCGTCAGGTTCTCCAGAGGTTGTGGGAGAACAAACTGTTTGTTAAAAGTGAGAAATATGAGTTTCATGTTGCCTCAGTTGCCTTCCTAGGCTACATCCTGGAGAGTGGGCAGGTAGGGACGGATCCAGCCAAGATCCAGGCAGTCACTGAGTGGCCCAGGCCCAATACCAGGAAGCAGCTGCAAAGGTTCCTTGGGTTCTCCAATTTCTACCGCCGGTTCATCCGCAACTACAGTCAGGTAGTAGCGCCACTCACTATGCTAACCTCTTCATCTATCCCCTTTGCCTGGTCTCCTGCGGCGGAAGAAGCCTTCAAGGAACTCAAGAGACGCTTCACTACCACTCCCGTCCTGGTGCAGCCAGACCCCACTCGCCAGTTCATCGTTGAGGTGGATGCCTCAGAGGTCGGTGCAGGTGCGGTGCTTTACCAGAAGGCCGCAGGAGACGATAAACTTCACCCTTGTGCTTTCTTCTCTAAGAAACTGACCCCCGCAGAGAGGAATTACGATGTCGGCAACCGGGAACTCTTGACGGTGAAACTGGCCCTGGAGGAATGGCGGCACTGGCTGGAAGGCACTGAAATTCCGTTTATTGTGTGGACAGATCATAAGAACCTAGCCTACCTTCAGTCTGCTAAACGCCTTAACTCTCGACAAGCTCGTTGGGCACTGTTTTTCGGTCGTTTCCGGTTTACTTTGACCTATAGGCCCGGCAGTAAGAACACCAAGCCAGACGCCCTCTCTAGGCAGTTTCTGCAGGACACTAACAAAGTACTCTCTCCTGACACTATTCTCCCTCCTTCCTGCCTGGTGGGCTCCCTGTCATGGGAGATAGAGTCGGTGGTGAGGGCAGCTCTTCGTGATAATCCAGATCCTGGTGGTGGTCCACCAGGGCGGCTTTTTGTCCCTGCCTCTGTCCGTTGTCAGGATCTGAAGTGGGGTCACACCTCCCGTTTCGCCTGCCACCCGGGAACCTTCCGCACCCTACGCCTCCTCCAACGCCACTTCTGGTGGTCCTCCATGGAGGCTGACACCCGTGAGTATGTCAAGGCCTGTACCGTGTGTGCCAGAGGCAAGGCCACTCATCGCCCCCCTGCTGGTCTGCTCCACCCGCTCCCAGTGCCCGGTCGTCCATGGTCCCACATCGCCTTGGACTTCATGACTGGTCTGCCTCTGTCCGAAGGGAATGACACCATACTAATGATTGTTGATCATTTTTCCAAGGCTGTGCACTTCGTGGCCTTGTCCAAGTTGCCTTCAGCGGCTGAGACGGCCAGTATCTTGGTGGATCAGGTGTTCCGCATCCATGGTATCCTGCTGGACATCGTCTCGGACAGGGGTCCCCAGTTCACTTCCCAAGTGTGGAAGGAGTTTTGCCGGGCACTGGGAGCCACTGTCAGCCTGTCTTCCGGACACCATCCGCGATCTAATGGCCAGACCGAGAGGGCTAACCAGGACCTGGAGGCCTCCTTGCGGTGTATCTGTGCCCGTAACCCGGCGTCGTGGAGCTCCCATCTCACTTGGGTAGAATATGCACACAACTCCCTCACGTCAGCGGCTACAGGTATGACACCTTTTGAGGCTTCCCTGGGCTACTTACCTCCTCTGTTCCCTTCTCAGGAGGCCGACCTCTCCGTGCCGTCGGTCCAGTCCAACCTGCGCAGGATCCGCCGCGTCTGGAGGGAGACCAGAGCGGCTCTCCTGCGCACCCGGGAACAGAACCAGAGGTTGGCGGATCGACACCGGACCCCTGCTCCCACATACAAGCCCGGTCAGAGGGTTTGGTTGAATGCCAGAGATATCCCACTCAATGTGTCCTCTAAGAAACTCTCTCCGCGCTTCATTGGTCCCTTTAAGGTCGAGTCAGTGGTCAACCCAGCCGCTGTACGCCTCGAACTGCCCCGGTCGCTCAGGATCCATCCTACCTTCCACGTGTCTCAGTTGAAACCGGTCTCCACCAGCACCTTGTGCCTGCCTTCCGTCGCCCCGCCACCCCCCCGGCTCATCGACGGGCACCCTGCCTTCACGGTCAGTAAGATTCTGGATGTGCGCAGGAGAGGACGGGGGTTCCAGTACCTCGTGGACTGGGAGGGGTACGGTCCAGAGGAGAGGAGCTGGATTGCGCAGGGTCTTATCCTGGATGCCTTGCTCCTCAGAGACTTTTACTCCTCTCACCCCGACAAGCCTGGTAGACCTCCTGGAGGAGGTCGTTGAGGGGGGGGTACTGTCATGATTCGTCATGGCAGCCCCTCCTTTCCCTGTGTGTTGTCAGTCTCCCCCTGTCTGTTTGATCCTCTTGTTTCTCTCCCTGGTCTGTGTTCTGTGTGTGCATGTGGGCGCCACCGTCACTTGCACGGCACCTCGTGGGATCCCAGGAAGCACAGCCCCCTCCCCTCTGCACATTATTCACTGTGTCACCATTAAAACTTGTTGAACTTTGGACAGTTGCGATTGTTGTCTGCTTTTGGGTCTGATCTCTGTGAATACATAACATTATCTAGACAAAACTTGAGAAAACTGTCAAAACAGAAAACACAGGAACCCAAATGACCAAGTGGGATGGCTTGAATACCTCCAGGCCCTAAACAATATAAAAAGCTCCTCCATACGAAAAACAAAATAGACTACATTGAAAGAGAACTGGAAAAAGCTATCAATGATAGATAACTTTTGGAATTTATGGAGAACAATTGATAGAAACTTACAAGCAGAGATCAATCCAATTCAAAATGGCAATTATAATTTTATAGAATTCCTGATGATAGCCAAAATTCCCCATTCAAAAAACCCATAGGGTTTTAAAATAGAGTCCCTATTGGGGTCTGTGCTTGACACAGGTTATAAATATATATCTTTTGAATGTGTGTTTCTCAGTACAAGTCAAAATAACAAAAATCGCAATAAATCGTTAGCATCAGCAAGCTTAAAGGCCTCATATGGTGAAAAACAGGATTTCCCTTGCTTCTTTGATGATAAAGGAGTTGGATGGTCTATCTAAACATGGTGAAAGTATCAAAATGCACGGTTGCCAACTAAATCCACACAATCCATATTAGAAAAGCGAGCCTCTAAGCGAGCCGTTTGGACTTCCGTAACTTTGTGGCGTCACAAAGGTTCACTCATTATCATTTTTGTAAGAAATAATAGACAAACAAAGTGTTATTTTCAAAGCGGTTGAGCAGTTGTCATTGTTTATTACCGGAGAGTTTTCCCTACCTGTAGCTGCCTAGCTGCGGTGTCTCACATTTCACTTTTGAAACGGTTAGCCAATCGGAACAGAGGGGTCAGTTAATATTAATGAGCCTTAAAGGTACAGCAAAAGAAACAGCCTGTTCTTGGTAAGGCTCAGAGAGATGCTGGAAAATGAATGTGTCAAAATGGATTGAGTGTGTTTTTGGTACATGACACCACACACACAGCTTTGAATGGACCTCAAGATACAAAATAAAACTCATTAACATTTCAGGATTTGTCTCTTATGCAAGTGCGTTCATGGCTGACATGCCTGACACCACTTCCTGCCTCTTTTGCATTAGCAATACGGCTTTAAAAATAAATGAAGCCACTTAAAACCATGTATTGTATACCAATTTCTATCTTTTTTCACACGTAAGAAATACTCCAAAGGGCTTGAGTTCTGATCACTGAGAAAAAAAATCTCCATTCATTTGCTCAATAGATTAACTTGTTTTATGATCCGGTTAAATTTTCACAATATAACTTAATAATATAACTCACTTGTTTTTATGAATTAGATACTGCTCAATAAAGAGCAACACCATTACCACATTTCAGAGTGTCCAATTTTAGAGGAAAGAAGGGTCTCACTTCCAGTACACATTTTCCCACTCGACCCAGGGATTCAAACCAATGACGGTCCACACACAGTCCCACTTCTCTAACCACTAGGCTGCCACCGCCCTCGATGCAATCTGAGAAACAGTGAGAGAGAGAAATGCAGAGAGAGTTAAGCGCTGCATAAATGACTCCATGTGCATCAGAGCCAGGATAAAAGAAAATCCTAGTTGACGTAACCTAAATGACTAGTCAGTGTGATGTAGCTGAGGTCAGGCCGAGGGGAGAGAGAGAGGAGAGTAAAAAAAAAGATAAAAGAGCAGAGTTGAAAAGTCTCCATACTCTTTCTTATCTGCCACAGAAGAACTGAACACAGTGTCCGAAATTAACTTTTTGGCTTCTGCTGAGGATTCTGCTGTAAACAATGCCTAAGTATGTACTTCCTAATGGAAGTGGATACGGCTCATTGACATACATGTATTTATAACTCATAAAGTGTAAATACTATCATTTTGAGTGGGAACACAGTTGATAAGCATGCCGCACTGAGCATTTTAAAAGTTGTAAACAATACTTGAGTTATAAATACAATGGAAGTGAATGAGGCTCATTTACATCAATGTAACTCAAACTATGAGAGCTTTAATTTTGAAATATACAGTATCAGTGGGCCATAATGAGTATTTAGAAAGTTGAATGGAGTTTCTATTGTTTTCAGTGGCTGAATTCTACATTTCACACTACTGAGTTCACTTTTTCAAAAGTCTTCGGTTAGCACACCAGCATTCTCTGTGGACCAAATTGAATGATTTTTCATTGCTTTGACACAAGATGCATTCATTGAATTCTTGAATTAATTTCTCACTCAAACTCAACCACATGAATCCCAATTAGTATGATTGTATGAAAATAATTGTTAAATTCATTCAAGATAGGCATAACATGTTAGGCCTACAAATCTACTACTGTACATATCATCATTCTTAAGTTTCAAACATGTTGAATTAAAAACATCATCTGGCTAAAAATGTCTCATATCCCTTTTTTTGAAAGACAGACTTCTGTGTTATGGCCGATATGCTGATTATGATCTGATTATAAGCCTATGCATATAATAGCTTAAGAACCACCACACAACTCAGTAAACACCTTGAAATGTTGACTTGATTGTGCTTTGAAGTTGTTGCTTCAGCATCTGTGACTGAAGTAAAATGAATGAATGATATTCCTAAAGGCTGCAATACAACAACGCTCAGAATGAAGAAATAACTCATGCAAACTGAGCAGAGGTTATGCTACAATGCTAACTTCACTTTGATCATTTTACAACAGCAGCGTAACGTTCATAGTTCGCCTATGGTTTTAACATATTGTTGAAAGTTCAAAACATATAGCCTAAGCATATTAGCAAGTTATGGAATAAGATGTAAAATGCTTAATAAGCAATGGTAACTTGCATGATGATCTGCGTCCCTTGTCGGTCATGATCATCTGTTTTCGTCGAACGGCCGAATGGTGCGTCGCTTGGAATTGTGGGACGGCATTATCTCCTTTCCTTTCGTAAAGGATGGTCCAGTGTGTCCTATGCTAAAGGAGCTAAGTAAGGAAGCACTGAAGCACCTTTCCTTAGCATTTAGAGAATTACTGATTTAGAGAATGACTTCCGGTTCATTTCACTCAGTTAGGAACCTTCCTAAGCAAAAAAGACAATTCGACCGCAGCCATAGAGACAAGACTAGGGAGAGATGGAGGTAAAGTCCGAGGACATCTGGTGGACTGTGACAGGCTACCTCCCACAGGGGGAAGAGGTAGGATCTTCACTGCTGACCAGGAAACAATTGTTGATATGGTCATCACCAACAATGCCATAAAACGTAGGGAAATTCAGGCCAGAGCCTTGGCAGACAACACTACATTCAAAATGTACAAAGTGTAAGCCTGACAACTATTGCTCAAGTCAGGATGAAGCAGAGGAATGCTGATCGTGTCAAGGAACTCAGGCACCAGTATGTCCAGATAAAGTGTCTATCCAATTAGGGCTGGGCGATATGGACCACAAATCCTATCTCGATATTTTTAGGCTGAATGGCTATACACAATATATATCTCGATATTTTCTATGAAGTGGGCTAAATGTTCAGTTATAAGTAGGGCTGGGCAATATGGATAAGATCAAATATCACAATATTTTTGACCAAATACCTTGATATCGATATTGCGACAATATTGTAGGGATGACTATTGGTGCTTTCACAAAATATCTACACAATGAGATTTTTGATAAATAATCATCAGTGATGTGGATATAATGACTAAGTGGGTAAAGGCAAATAATAGAAGAGCTAGAACAGTCTGGTAAGTTCAGAAAATGACATCACTTTACTGTAATACAGCCTTTAAAACCAGGAAAAGACAACACGTCATATCACGATATTACGATATCCAAAATCTAAGACGATATCTAGTCTCATATCACAATATCGATAAAATATTGATATATTGCCCAGCCCTATATCCAATACAGTGATGGTTTTGAACAAAACTCTTTGGGTTGTTGCCTTGCGAATTTCTTTCAGAGAGTCATGGAGCTTGAAGCCAATCAAACACCCCATGTATTCATCTATGTGGATGAGGCCGGTTTGAACTTCGCCGAAACACATCAGCGAGGAAAGAATGTGATAGGCAAAAGAGCAACAGTGGATGTCCTGAGCCCGAGGGGTGCCAACATCACAATGTGTGGAGCAATGTCCTCTGATGGATTGCTGTTACATAAACCACTCATACCCCTTTTCCACCAACATGGAACGGGTTCCGTTCCAGTTCACGCACCTAATTTTGAACCGTTCGGAGCATTTTGACCAAAAATAAATTGGTTCGGAACCCGAAAAGTTGGTTCCCAGCTGGAACCAAAAAATAGCAGGTTTTCAAGTGCGAACCGTGACGACATCAGTGGGCGTGTCATATTCTACAGGTGCATGTAATAGTCGTCTACGTTTTCTTATCATTAATTGTTGGTCCATGCTTGTTTTTTGGATAAAAACAAATATCTGTAATAACAACAAAAGCTTGCAGGTAATCAATGCGATCCGCCATCTTGCTACTACTGTTTACTTCCGGTGTGCATTGTGCAACACCCTCCGTTAATGACGCATCCTTGATCACAATGGTTCCACTCAAAACTGGTGGAAACGCGGGCCGGTTCGCTAGATAGCACCAAGGAACGGAACCGGTTCAAGAACCACAGCTAATTTGGTGGAAAAGGAGCGTAATTGGGCCATACAACACAGAGTGCCTCATTTCCTTCCTGGATAACTTCTATGGAAGGCTCGTGCCAGAGGAGGAAAGAGGGCAGGTGAGGCCAAATATGCAAACATTTGTATGGGACAACGTTGCACTTCACCACTCCAGTGCAGTCACACAGTGGTTTGCGTCCACGGATGATGCCACTTTTCCATTCCTCAGCCCCATACAGGAATTATTTTCCTCATGGAGGTGGAAAGTTTGAGCACCATCCACACAATCAGATGTCACTCCTGGATGCAATGAATGATGGATGCCTCCACATATCAGCAGAAGATTGCCAGAGGTGGATCAGGCATGCAAGGAGATTCTTTCCCCCGGTGTATTGCAAGAGAAGACATAAGGTGTGATGTACAGTGTCCGTGAAAAGTTTTGTCTTTTTCACCATATTTGGACATGGATATTTGATCTTCATTCAACAATGTTCATAAAGGTAAAGCAATTTTCCACAGAACACTGAAAAAAAAAAAATGCAAGCATTTGTACACCCTACTTTTATCATCCCATCACATGCCTTAATTATGAGTTATAAATTAGAATCAGGTGCACCAAAACAGGTCCTGAGAGAGAGAGAGAGAGGGAGAGAAAGGGGGGGGAGAGAGAGATATTTAGGTCCCCTAGGCTTTCCTAATTATTGCCTGATCACAAGTCACGACTTGCTGAGAAAACAAATGAACGTGACAGCTTTGATATGAGGGAGTTTGTGCAGAAAGGGAGAAAGTGAAGAAGATGGAAGATATAAAGTTCATCCCTGATGTGGAAAGGTACAGTGAGCTGTCAGCATTGTTTCAGCAGTGAACAGATAAAGCTTTGGTGGCTGTTGGAACACAATGTGAGCAGCTACAGCCTGTTTCCACTGGGTTTTCTCCTCCTGTAGAGCAGGAGAGTTGCTGGCCGGTGCCGAGAAATGCTCTTCCTGTGTGAACGACCCAACTGAGACTCGCACGCGAAATCGCGGTACTTGACCACTACGCGTCCTGTGTGAAGGCGTTACTGTGCTAACCCAGGTTGAAAATAACCAGAATTAAAGCAATATTCCACATGGTTTTAACATGGGGGTTATTAATCACTTCACTGCAATGAAAACCACAATATGAATGTAGCACCCCAATGCTCTATATTATGCCTAATTTGATATAACTAACTTTAGTCTGGAATGATGGGGTGTTTGGGTTCGGTTTCCTAAGGCAGCTACCATGAAGGTTTACCTGTTTTGGATGAAACTTATAATACCCTACTATTAGACAAACTGTCAAACTTACCAATAGATCTATTCACATTGACTATGCTGTATTTTAAATAACTGACCCCAGACAACACTTTTGAATGAAAGGGAATAACAGTTTACTGACTGCTTTTTGGAATGTACAAATAGGGTGAGCACATTTTCAAAGCCCCAAACCGGGACCCTTAAGTGTCCCGCACATGTATGAGCTTATGCACGCACCATTGGCGTTTTCATCAGGATGGGGGACAATTATTTCAGCGCTTAGCACACCTAGTGACTCTACCTTTCAACACCATGGACAGAGCCTCAGCAAACGAAAAATTATGTTTTGTCTCCAAAAATCCACCAAAAATCCACCAAAACATAGTTTATTTGATGTATGTATTTATTTGTTTATGTTTTTTGATTTGTTTAGGTAATAATGAGCAAGACAGAACATGATAAACGTCTATGTAAGCGCTGAAAACAAGCATAATACTATTATTATTATTTTAATTGTGGTGAAAACCGGGACCATTTGGTAGTGAATGTTGAAAACCGCGACATTTTAGTGTTTTACAGATATTTGTCGGAACTCGGGACACCCATCTTGAAACTGGGACAATCCTGGACAAACCAGGACGTCTGGTCACCGTATGTACAAATAATATTTACCTTTTAGTTGCAATGAAACAAAAACACAAATAACACAAATTAGACCCCTTTAAAATAACAAATAGTAACTTTTGAAATAATATTAAACAAAATGACCTTTACCAAAATTAGCAAATCAATGAAAAAATATACAAAACTGAATTGGCTTATAGCAAAATATCACAACACAAAACTTAAATCCCCTCAGATTTCTTTGGCAAACTCTCCATTTCTCACTCATTTTCCCTGTAGCAGACTCAGATCAAATAGGCCTACTTAACTAGACTCTAAACACCACAGTGGGCCCACACACACACACACAAAATAAAGAAAGTTGCAGGCCTGTGCGTCGCTCGACAGAATCCTTATCCTCAGTAGAGCAAAGACCCAGAAAGTCCAACTCACGGTCCGGCGTCAGTCCTGGAGAAACAGTTTGTGGTCCGAAAGATGAAACCAGACGGCAGCGGAGGTGAAGTCCTCCTCAGGAAGCACACTAACAGTCCTTTCCGGTCAGCAATGGCGTCCTCTGGTCTAGCGCAAGTATTATGTCTAACTGTAACTGCAGACCTTGCTCGCTACAAGACAGTACAAGAAACACCCCCCACCGGCTATGTCAGTACAAGAAACGCCCCCTGAGAATATGGTGGCCGAAATGGGTCGGACAGTGGAACTTTGCAGGTCCGCGAAACTGGCCGAAAACCTGTTTCGTCGCTGATGCGCATTTCCTTTTCAAAATAAAAGCCCCTAGATGCTCGCACTAAAAACACAGTTGTGAATCGTGAAATCTCTATAACTAATAATAAATAATGTAGCAAAACGTTTAAGAGGACGACCTAGGCTGTTTCTGACTGCAGAAATCCCTATTTAATGTCCATGAATCAATTAATGCTGAGGTGGCATAACAAATAGAAAGGTAGGGGGCATGCAGAGTTTTATTAAAAATATCATTTCCTTGTCACTTTGATATAACAGAGTACTTTGCATAGAACTTGGAATGGAAACTAAGTAAGGTAATTTGACCTGTAAAAAATTGTTTCCTGTGTTACAAATGCATGTTGCTATTTGTTAATTTGCTGTATCTTTATTATCCCTTATTAATGTGCTGTATTGCCTTAACAATTCTTTGTAGGAGTGGATTCTACAGAGGCATAGTGGGTCCATTACCAGATCCCTGCATTGTTCCGAATCACTGAGGCGTATGCAGAATTCAGCATCGAGGACAGGCCACTTCTGACCACTATGAACATGGGAACAAGCCCCTTGTGGAAAGTGCCTTCAGGTTGGTGCAGGAGGCCAGTGTTCTGTCGTATCAGCAGCCTGCTTTGACATCCCGGTACATCACACTACACCACGACACACCACCAACACCGCACTTGCCTCTGGAGGGGTACGTTATGTGTCTTTGTGTGCTCAGAAGAGGAGCAACTACATCTCAACAGCTTGGCTATAACTATGGAAATGTCTCACAAAATTGAGGGGGCTACACGTGAGCAAAGTTCTAGCTCCGCAGACCCAGGGTGACCGCCTCTAGGTTTCGAGAGGTGTGTCATGTTCGAGGCCAGAGCTCTGCAGAGTCACTTGCAGAGCACATGATAAAGGGTACAAGGCAGACGGCAGACATGAGGAGAGGTGCTGAGATGGAGCCTGCAGTAGCAGCCGAGTACAGTAGGCTACTGAATGTAAACTACTCACCCAGTGGTCTTGTCATTCACCCCAATACCCCCTGGCTTGGTGCCTCCCCCGATGGAGTTGTTTTTGACCCCACTGAATACCCCCCAGTTTGGCCTCATTGAATTCAAATGTCCCAATGTGCAAAACTTTGTTGATTGCAATTATGTGAATATGGAGTGTGGTTCCCCTAAACTTGAGAAGAGCCATGCATATTACTGGCAAGTGCAAGGACAACTGTTTGTTACTGGGATGCAGTGGTGCGACTTCGTAGTGTGGGCGCAGGAGGACTACCTTGTGGAACAAATAAACATAGATCCAGAAGTAATACTAATACTATATACTAATACTACTATATATATACTAAATAAGAAAAATAAAAGCTACCAAGGGTCTACCCTTGGTAGTTACGTTAGCATAACAGACCCACCCCGTATCATCTATCATGAACGTTTACTGACATCTACTGGTCATAAAACTTAACTTGCTACATAAACCTAACAACAGCAATTCATTAGCATAGTATAGAGTTATGATTAGCTGTGCTTTATGTGACTTTCACCCACCTGGAAGAAAAAATAAAAGATGAAATGAGATGGCTGGTCCCCAGTGGCTTTACCGGTGTTCTACTGCCAACCAACTGACGAAAGCAGCAGCACGCACCCAATAGTTGCCCTCCTGCCTTATGTAACGCAACGTTATAGGCTACTCAAATAGAAATGGATAGAAAATGAATGGGGGGTATCTGTAAAGCATACAAACTTGTGCCTGCCTACATATAAATAGCAACCTTTCCCCAAAATACTGCTGGTTCTGTGGTGTTGGCATTTCAAATCTGATGCCTGCAGTGCGCCATAGGAGCACCAATTGGCACGCTGGGCCTTGAGTGGAATACTGCTTTAAGGAGCTGCTAACCCACCTAAAACTATTTCATTAGTATGGCTTTTAATTGAGAATTTTGGTGTCCCATGATGGTCTAAACGCTGTTTCAAAGGCGTTTCCACCCCAATAAGAGAGAGGAAACACTGAATATGGAAAATGGTCAGAATTTAAAGATACTGAATATCGACACAAAATATCATCTGTCGCCAGCTTCAGTACAAAACATATCAGCATTATAGTCATTGTCTTAGTCCTAACATATAGTCATTGGTTTTCCTCCCTTTGAGGTGTTGATCATTCCCAAAAATGTTTCCTCTAAAAATCCCCAAAATATGCCCAAATTGGTTTCCTCATTGTAGGTACTATATATTGTTATTGCTTGATCATATCTGCAATATTGGTATTATTTGATTGAACATTGTTGACTTAAATGCTGCATTTTAATGTTTGTTTTCTATTGTGGATTTTATCCTCCTTTGTCTACACCATCCCATCCTGTGAGAAGACCCTGTTTTTGTACTTCCTGTATTTATTGTGTGATGCCCCTAGAGGCCAGAAAAAATGTTGCATGTTTTCACCTGTGCACACCTGTGGTGACTGCAACTATAATTACTCTGTTTCTGTGTGTTACTACACCCTGAAGAAGGCGCAAGCCGACACACATTGGTGTATTTTTAGTGATTCTAGCCCATTGAATTAAAGGCCTTTTACATTTTTCAAACCTCCTTGAGTGCCTGGACCTGGATTTCTTATGCCATTTTGTTTTTGGTCATCAGTCTTCCTCTCTCTCTGAAATATCAGCATTGGTGTTTAAAACCACATATCAGTCAAATCATATGCCATTCACTGCCATTCCTCAGTGTATTGCACCCTAGCCTCTCAGGCAGGTATCTGTGGTCACGATCTTTCTGAATGAGACTCTGTCCATCAGTGTCCCTCTGTAACGGCTGGAGCGGGTCTCTCAATCCCTCCTGCACTTACCCATAATGGGTTTGACCCAGAGGAATTTGTGCAGTGGTTGGGTTGGATTCAGGCAACTAGCCAAGACACATTTTTTGAATCCTGTGGAAAAAATCCTAAAATGAGATCTAGAGGCCTGCATTCTCAGAAGAGATAGGAAAGCACGATTGGTTATCAAGTATACTTCACATAAGGTGACTATATGTGAAGCGCTATTATCATGACTGTAGACCAGTGGTTCTCAACGTTGGGTCTGGGGACCACCAGGGGTCCTTGGGGGGGTTCCAGGGGGTCCCCAGCAAATTGATGAATTGTTAAACTTCAGCATTACTTCATTTACAAGAAGTTAACACAATTAGAGAATGTAGAAGAATGACTGTTTTGATCATAGTTTCTCTGTTATCTCTCTACCTACAATACAGATAGTCATGGAGTTCTGGACAAAATCATATCTGACAATAAAAATATTCTCAGATTTGGGTCCGAGAGACAAAATCTCATCAAATGGGGGCCCGTGGCCCTAATGTGGACTAAATTAGGAGTCCCTGATATGAAAAAGGTTGAGAATCACTGCTGTAGACTTTCAACTTTATGTTACACCAGGCAAACTGAGTGAAAGGAAAGCCGGGTTATGCCAAATGTAACACCTCAAAGTCTAAAGTGTAAAATAGAAGTAAAAAAAAAAAAAAAAGGTTTCTTTGTTGCTGTAATCGTTTTGGATTGGAAATATCGTCCCAGTCCCAATAGTTTATGATTTGCTAAAAGGGCTTCTGCTGTTATTTTTAACGGTTTTAATCACACATGGACTGGTTCTGTCTGGTTAGATAGGCTCATACTGTAGCCTGCATCAATACACACAAACACACACACAAACGTCTTTATCTCCCTTACTTACATACACACACACAGAGTCACACACAGAGTCAGACACAGAGCTCTCTCTCACACATTCTCTCTCACAATAAACATGTTAGCTGGCTGGTTTTACAGGGCACAACACAGGTGTATGTAATCAATATCTCAGGCCTTTTTCTGTAATTGCTAGTTACATTGGCTGTTCATGTGTAAGTAAGTAAGTAAAGTTTATTTCTAGAGCACATTTAAACACAGCTTGAGCTGACCAAAGTGCTGTACAAAAGAACATTAAAATACAAAGTAAAAGTAAAACACAAGGAGAAACATACCAACGACAACAATAGGCAACAACAAGGGACAAAATACAGAGTTATAGACATGTCAACAGATTCAAAGATTAGTGGGCCAAAAAAGCCAGAGAATAAAAATGTCTCTTCAGCCTAGATTTAAAAACAGAGATGGAGGGAGCACATCTAATATCTAACAACTGGTTCCACAATCGTGGAGCAGCAATTGCAAAGGCTCTGTCCCCTTTTAGTTTAGTCGTGACCGAGGGACATGCAAGAGAAATTTGTGGTCAGATCTAAGACACCTAGGAGCTGAGTGCCAGTGAATAAGGTCTGTGATATAAGATGAGGCCTGACCTTTAAGAGCTTTGAAAGCAATCAACAAGGTCTTAAATTGAATTCTAAAATGGACAGGGAGCCAATGAAGAGAGGCTAGGACTGGGGTGATGTGCTCGCGCTTTTTAGTACCAGTCAACATCCTTGCAGCTGCATTTTGGACCATCTGCAGGTGAGTTAATGAAGACTGGGGAAGGCCTAAATAAAGGGAATTGCAATAGTCCAGTCGTGATGTAATGAAGGCATGAATTACTTTTCCCATATCATTGAAAGACAGAATTGGCTTGAGTTTGGAAATGGTTCTTCACTGATAGTAACTCTTTTTAACAACAGAATTGATTTGTTTAACGAGACAGAGCTCAGAATCAAGGATAACACCCAGGTTTTTTGCATGTAACTTCACATACGGGGTGAGGTGGCCTAGCTTAGTTTTGGAGACAAAACTTCATTTTTCATCTGCTGAGGCTGCTCTGTCCATGGTGTTGAAAGGTGCAGTCACTAGGTGAGCTAAGCGCTGAAATAATTGTCCCCCATCCTGATGAAAACGCCTATGGTGCGTGCATAAGCGCATACATGTGCACGCGCGTGAACGTGCGCTACACTTAAGGGTCCCGGTTTGGGGGTTTGAAAATGTGGTCACCCTATTCATGCCAGCATTGTATGATATCACCTGCCCCCTCAAGTAAGCCTTCATAGTTTCCCATAGATTGCACTTTGGTTGTACTAGGCAACAGAACAGGCAGACTGCGGATGGAACAATAACCTGGTGCTGGTGTATCAGCTTAACCTGCTGTGCTGCAACTGGGCCGCAACAAATACGGATACGCAAATGGAACGTGTGCTGTGTACCTCTGGGTAAATTTGAAAACTGTGCTTTCGTATCGTTTGCGTTTCCGTCCACTCTAGCGTTTCCAGGCCGTTTTCTAAAATTTGCCCATCCACACTGATGCGCAGAAAAGACAGGAAAATGGTGAAATCTACCCTTTTGGGCATGCGCAAGCCTCTGACCCATGACCTTTATGTCGTTATCACTGTTTACAGAAGTGTTGTCAGGGCTGCAGTAGCAGAGTGCCTTATGCGCCAACAAGATGTCCAAATCACGACAAAAGCAAGCCAGACTTCTTTGTCTGGACAGATGACGAAGTTGAGCTGCTTTTGAAAGGAAACGAACGACTACAAGACTACCAAAGCCATGGAGAATATAGGCTGTTTGACTACTGCCTGAGTGAGATCACATGACAATCTCACGTCGCCGTTTCAGAAAAGCTCCATTTTCCCCATCCACACTACAACACGAAACGGCGTTTTCAAGTTTATCCACTTTGGATAGCATTTTCAGAAAGCTCTGTTTTCGGTGGGTGAAAATGGCGTCTTAGTGTGGATGGAAGGCCAAAACGGAGAAATTTACCCCGATTAGTGTGGACAAGGCCTTAGTCTTACGGACTTTCAGTGTTTTATTATTTTGATTATGTATTGTAGTAATGTGAGCTTGTCTGTAAAACTTTAAGTGATATTGCTGTACAGTTTATCAATAGTGTTTCAGATTTGTAGAACTTGAATTTCTAGTGTGTGTTCTATTGCATACTTTGTATTTCTATTGAATACTGCTATTTTTTATTTCTACTGGCCTCTGGCTTTTCTCTAGAATTTGGGGATGGCCTTTCTATGTTCTCCATTTCTAGAATCTAGTAGCCCATTTTATGGTCATACATTGTTGATTACATACATCTGTGTTGTGGCTTATAAAACCAGCCTGGTAACATGTATATTCCGCTAGATACCTTGAAGAAGACAGCTTGCCACAATTTTGATTAACTCTGCCCCTGTCAGCCAGCACCTCACCAATACCGGTGTGCATTTCCACTTCTTCTCTTGCTGTTAGCTAACATTACCATAAAATCCAACATGGGAAGTACTTCAATCAAGCTCAGTACAGTCTAGGAACCCATCGTCTATCAGTCTGACGACGATTAGACTCTGGGAGCAAAGGCCAATATTTCGGGGTTTCCGGGCCAAGACTTCCTCTTCCGTGCGCCGGTCATTGTTTACAGTCCGATTAGCAACTTGAGATGCGAGAATGGAGTTGGAGTTGGAGTTTTGGTAGCTATGTACGTTGATACCTGCCTGTTCCCAGGACAACAGTTTGCTGAACAGCAATAAAGAAACTAATACACCTGATATGTTGTTACATAAATTGAATTGTGCCCAATACCTCTCTTCTCCTCTCCCCTTATCCAGGGGCGTGTCTAGGGGGTGGCCAGGGGTGGCACTGGCCACCCCAGGTGCCACCCCAAAATCCTGAGTTATGACTGGCTGATGGTCATGTTAGAGGCGGGACCATCAAGCCAGTTAATTTCTTTTTCCAAAACTACATTCCTTGAGTTCCAAGAAACACGCCAAGGGGAGCAAAGAGAAAACCTAATTAGGGATCAATGTGAAAAAAACACAATGCAGCATGCACCTGAAGATAAAGACCAAGAAGTAATGTTAGTAGCATTTTTTTTACATGCATACAGGGTTACAGGGTTGGTTCTGGTTGTTTTCAACCTGGGCCTTGTATGGAAGAGGATTAGGGCCACATGTGAAAAATGTATTTAAATTCTGAGATTAATCTCAGATTTCTGAGAATATAGTCAGAATTCTGACTCGGAATTCAGAATTCTGACCTGGGACGTGCCTACATCCTTCCTAAATGCCGCACTCTGTGCCACCCTTGCTTGAGTCTGTGCCCCACCTCGGCCACCCCAATCAAAATGGCCTGGACACGCCACTGCCTTTATCTCCCTCTCTTCTTCTCCTCTTCTCTCCCTCTCTCCCTCTTTCTCCTGGCCTCCATGCTTCCTCTCTCCTCCAGTACTCGTCTCTGGAGGACAGCCGTCTCATCAGCCTGTGTGTTTGAGTGGAGCTGAGGACAGTCCCGCTGCATCTGAAGCAGCACCTCTCCTACTCCTGCCTGACTAAACCTCTTGTACCTCAAACACCTCCTGCTGCACCGAGGAGACACAGCAGGCCTGGAGCTCCAGTACAGGAGAGAGCAGCCTGTCAGCCTTATGTCTTCTGGCACATCTGCACCAGATTATTATAAGTGTCAGGACACTGAAACTACTATGTAAGAAACTGTGTTTATGTAGAAGAAAGAACCACACAGTTTTGGAGGAAATTGCCTCTTTTGTTGAAGCTGAATTTGCAGGCAGTGGTCTTCTTGGATAAAAATTTGATACAGTTCTGCTTCCTCAACCTTATCCAGGTATAGCTGAGTTTTTGGCCTACTTGATTATTTATAGCCTCCAGTGAACATTATTTTTTGTGATTTGCAGATGAAAAGACGTGTAGGTTAAAACCAGGCTACATTTGGTTGAAAAATAAAAGCTTAGATGTCTATATGTAGCCAGGTTACATGTAACAGCTGTTTCAACATAATTTCAATGACAATATTTCAATGTGTGGCAGGTTTAATAAAGGTGATTCTATTGTAATATATTATTGAAATATAGTAATTGAAATCTAAACAACTTTCACTTTTCAACCAAACATAGCCTAGACATCTTTTCACCTGCAATTAACCAAAACATGTTCACTGGGCTGTATTGTGAATCAATATGATGAACAAAGTGGCCCAGAATATACATAAAAGAATACAAAGTTGGAAGCTCTTTGCTTGCAAAAAGTGATAATTTTATTATTGCTTCACTAGTGCATATATATGCACTATCTATGTGATTTTGTCTATAGACAAAAGTGCATAAAGAGCAGGTGACGAACATCAAAATGGCTATACATGCATTTACCTTTTTACATTTACATTTATCTATATATGCACTAGTGAAGCAATAACACAATCACTTCTTGCAAGCAAGGAGCTTCCAACTTTGTTTTACTTTAATAAATATTGCAATCATTCAATCACACTATCAGTTGCATAATGTAATTCCACAGGCGGACGACTAAATGCAATGAAGGGTCTAGGAGACTGAAAGTTATACTATGTAATCTGGCTACATACTGTATAGACTGTATAGACATCTAAAAAACCCGATGTAACTTTTCAACCAAAACAATGTTCACTGGGAGAGAACTTGTGTGTGTGTGTGTGTGTGTGTGTGTGTGTGTGTGCGTGCAAGAGCGTGTGTTTGTAGTGCGCAAACTGAACAATATAATCATACTGAGCTGAACATACTATAATTGTCCCCCACCAAAGGAGGGACTATGGACCGGTCTCCGTCCGTTAGTCAGTTAATTCGTTTGTTCGTTTGTTAGTTAGTCACACTGTAACGTTGACTTTGTGCCACTAGGGGGCAGCATTGACAATGAATGGGGACTCAGTGGTAAAGCAATACAGATAAAGTTATCATAGCTAACATAATAGTCTACACTCGCTACACACTTGGAGACATCAGACTGGGTTGATGTGTTAATAATAATAATAATAATAAACTTTATTTGTATAGCACCTTTCATACAAGAAATGCAGCTCAAAGTGCTTTACAACAAAGAAATTACATGCATGAAAATAGACATAGAATGAGCATAACATAAGATGGAAAATAAAACCCACTGAATAATAATAAAAATAGAGTACATAGAATGCATAAAATCAAGTAAAATACAACATTTTAAAAGACATTTTTTAGCTTTCTTTTAAAAATATTTAGCGAGCTGGCTTCCCTGATATCTATAGGCAGTGTGTTCCAGAGCTTTGGGGCGTAAATTAACAAAGGCTGCATCCCCGATTTTCTTTCGGCTATTGCTGGGAACCTCCAATAAACCAGCAGCAGATGATCACAGTGTTCTTGAAGGCAAGTAGTGAACAAGGGAGTTAGCAATGTAGCATGGTCCTAGCCCATTAAGGGCTTTGTATATAAGGAGGAGGACCATAAAATCAATTCTAAATGTTACAGGAAGCCAGTGTAGAGCAGCTAAAACTGGACTAATGTGCTCTCTACTCTTGGTTCTGGTTAATAGCCGAGCTGCAGAGTTTTGAATGAGCGGAAGTCTCTCAGTGTTTTTTTTTTCAGGAGACCAGTAAAAAGTGCGTTACAGTAATCAAGTCGGCTTGAAATAAAGGCATGAATCAATTTTTGTTTTCGTCACCTTGTTAATGTGGGACTTGAAGCTTAGATCTGAATCTAGGATAACACCAAGACTTGTAACCTCAGATTTAATCCAGGGAGTCAGTGTTCCCAGATTATTAAACAGGATTTCCCTTTGTGTTTTAGGGCCGACTAGTAGGATTTCAGTTTTGAAGTGAGAGTCAATGGAGAATTTTTGGGCAAACCTCTAACCACAAGACACTGTAGTTATTGTACAGTTGTTGGACTGTTGAACTGTTATTGCACTCATCACTGCACTACCACTGTGCCTCAGTGTTGACTACTTATATCATATTACCACTTACCTACTGTGCAATACCATATATCACTTATCATTTAGCATTTATATTATTCATAACACTCATGCTCCTGGTGTTATATGTTATATTGTATTATAAATTGTATTGTAGTGTACATTGTATAATGTATGGATTGTATTTATTGCGTATTGTAGTTCTTATATTTTGTACTGTATTGAGTAAAAACAGGACAATTACAGTTACTACATTTCAAGATATAACTTGTAAGCCTAATTCTGAGGAGAGTAGGCAACAGAAATATATGGTCAATCTGTCCTTTCAATGTCCCATATGAAAATGTTTATACAATTTCACGTACACTATTTGTATTTGTATAATGTATTATCCCCGTGGGGAAATTTGTCCCATCCTATACATACACTAGGAGCAGTGGGCAGCCACAGTACAGCGCCCGAGGATCAACTCCAGTTCCCAGTTGCCTTGGTCAGGGGCACTGACAGGGGTATTAACCCTAACATACATGTCTTTGATGGTGGGAGGAAACCGGAGCACCCGGCAGAAACCCACACAAACACGGGGTTTTGTGTGAATCCACACAGAAAGGTTTGCTGTGAGGCAACAGTGCTACCCACTGAGCCACCGTGCCGTCCACCGCTCACTCAGCAATCACTGACTGACCCAAGGGTGGAACTACATCACTGGTGGGGGACAACATGTTTACTATTTGCTTGTTTACTCTGTAAACAAGAGACACGAAGTGTGTGAGAACAGCCTTGTCTGTCTATGTGTATGGCAAGCTGTATGCATGTATGTTTAAAAGGAAATCATCCATGCAGCAAAAAAACCTTTGACATAATTCATTACTACACAATGGCTACGTTCAGACTGCAGGTAAAAAGTAGCCCAGGTCCGATTTTTTCCTCAAATGTGACACAGATCTGATTTTTTTTATGTGAACAGCGAAAATCACATTGAATCTGACATTTCCAATTCTGATTTGGGCCTCCTTTAAGTCAGATCAGAATTCAATCAGAATTTGTTTGCGCACGCGGGTCAGTTCATTGGTGAGATCTGTTCAGACTGGTATCAGATATAGACCATATTGGACAAATATAGACAAATGTGAACAGTCCAACAAAAAAATCCAATCAGAGCATCAAATTGGAATTGTGCATTTAGGCTTGCAGTGTGAGCATAGCCAATGTCCATCCTCCAGAACGGAATTGAATTTAGCGCAGAAGTCAGGAAAATGTGAAATACATATTGTGAAATTGGTCTGGACTGAACACCTTAAGAACATCTGACAACACCAAATCAGAGCCTGTGTAGTACCTCAAAAATCTTCAGCGCTTATCTTCATCAAGTTCTGTGATGTATCGTTTCAGGTGGTTGGCAACCTCTGCTTCCTTAAAAGTCATTCCTGTAGGAAACTTTAACTTGCCTGCCACTATTTTTGGTGTTGGTTTCAGATCATTGTACATTTTGATCAGTTCCCCACAATTGAAACACATCTGTGTTTGTGTGATCTCCCTCTAGCAATCAATGACAGACATTGGTCTCTGCACAAGTTCCTTGTGAGAGATCTCATCCAGAATTCCTGGCAGAGTGGCAGCAGAGATTCTCGTCCTACGTTCATAGCTGTTGAACACTTCCAGAAGGTCATCCATATCAACACAAGTGAAATCATCTAAAGCTTGACTGAGGACATCTCCTCTAGAAAACGTGGAGCAAACTTGGTTGGGAAGTACTGGCAATCTTGAAATCCTTTTAGAAGAATTTTCCCAACTGCTTTCCATGTATCAGCATCGAAATCATGCCTGAGGAAAGGCGCTTTGCAATGATAATAGCCATCAAAGAGTAGCTTATCTATCAAGATGCATAACACAGGAATGACTGGATGTTCATCTTATAATCATAACACTACGTTTTGCTCTTCCATCAAATTGATTGCATCTTCAGACACACCTCGATCTCTCAATAAAGTTACATCTGACAGTTTCTCTGCCATCATGGAACTGCAGAATAGAATAAACTAGAAGACAGTAGAGCACAGACCTCCGCCAAGGCCATCAACACCCCGCAAGGCAGTTATGCACCTTTTGGTGATATGCCACACCAACCACCACGCCCCCTTTTGGCCAAGCGACATGAAAAGTTAACCAGTTCTTCCTTGGCCCATAACCAACCTTCATACCAGGTTTCGTGCAAATCCGTGGCCAACTTTTTGAGATATCCTGCTAAAGGACGGACAGATACACAGACGAAGGCGAAAACATTACCTCCTTATTACACCTTCGTAGTACTGCAGTGATTCTACCACGACCGCAATCACATTTACCAAATGTCTAAACACTGATAAAATTATTAAAAGTTACCTGAGCAAATATGTAACGTTACCTGTTACCTGGGAGCTGTTGGCAACTTTTGGCTGTTGGCAGCAGTCGGGAGTCGGAAGTGAACCTCTTCTCTTCCACCAATAATAACCAGACTCCATTTTATGGCTTTAACTCAGCCTTAGAGCATATGTATCAAATATCATATAATTTGGTCCACCCAATTCAAAGGTATACATTTTTGGCATTTTCAAAATCCTGATGGCATTTAGCACAACACTATCTATCATTCCGCCAAATGTCATGCCTCTATCATTTCATCATCCTGTTCTTGTGCTTCTTCCGATATGTAAGTAAAGATGACTTCAGTGACTACAGGCCAGTCGCTCTGACCTCACACGTCATGAAGACCTTTGAGAGACTGGTTCTGCAGCACCTCAGGCCCCTGGTGGTCGGCTCCCTGGACCCCCCTGCAGTTTGCTTACCAGGCCCACATCGGAGCGGAGGAGGCCATCATCTACCTGCTCCACAGGGCTTACTCGCACCTGGAGGCCAATTTTTCCCGGGTACTGTTCTGCCAGTTGCTGCTGTGGCACCCGAATTTCCCTAAGGGGATTAACAAAGTGATATCTTATCTTATTTTATCTTATCTTAAAAGGAAAATGGTGCTGGCGGGTTCTTGCCATTTATTAGCTGTCCCAGCTTTGTTTCTACATCAGCATCCTTTGTTTCCCTTATGTTCTCCTATTATATTCTTACTCATTGATGTTAAATGGTATTTGTTGCTGCCAAAGTCCTTCCCTTTACTTAAAGCCCCTGTGTGTAGAATTTGAAATTTTATGACAGCAAAAAGACTTGTCACTCTGAGCAGAGCTTTTTCAGTGTGTGAGATAGCCCTATGATTAGATGTGTAAACACTGAGGTCGGGGAGATTGACATTGGCAGGTAATCTTTTCGAAACGGCTGTAGTGAAGAATTTTACAGACGTTCTCTAGCTTTAGCCTATCCCGGGGTGAGTGAAAGGTCGGCAGCGCAGCAATAACCATATTTAGATGTTTAAAGTAAATTAGTTAATTCATTTATTTTAAATATTGTCGATTTGAAATTAGATGCTGAACGTCCTTCTACTTCCTTCACGTTTAAAGACCCTATAGACAACTTTTTTGCTTTAACTTATCATTATGAAGTAAATGTAGATTGCACAGCGTAATGGCTATAGAATAATGACACCATCGGCGTTTAGATTGGTTCCCTACAAGCCTCGCTTTCACTATGCAATTCTGTCTGCCACCGGGTACGATCTCCCGGGAGAATGAAGGCTCCATTTACAGCACAAAGGAAGTGCGTCATCCATTGCGTAACCAAAAGAGGAATAGGATAGGTTTTCCCCGGTAGCTATTGGTAGCGGTAGCGTTAGCCATGTTGCTAATGCTACCGCTACCAGGAGCTACAAGGAAGCCAGGACCAGCCAGAAACAAACATATTTCTGGAACAAAAGAAACAAACGTCTAACTATGTTGGCTGCTAGCGTTAGCTAGCGTAGTTAGCATTAGCAGCGTTAGCCATGTTGCTAACGCTAGCAGCCAGAAACAAACAAATGATCCATTGTCCGTTTGATAATCTAAACAAAGAACACGTTTTCTTGCAGTGGCCTTTCTAAAATGAGCAGTGGTGAAAGTTACTATATTGTGTTATGATCAAGGAGTTGATAAGCAGACAGATGGTTTGTTCTATTGCAGGGAGCTAGGCTCTAGCGGAAAGCGATCTGGTTGTCTTTGCGACAGCGGCGCAAACAACAATACCACTTGGAAACACTAGGGGGGGGACAACGGGGGGAAAGTTGAAAAGTTGTCTGTTTCCACTTTAAAAAATCAACGTCACTTCCACCTCTTGCAGCAGGCCAGGTACGTCCCCCGGATCACATGACAGGGTCCTGCTGCTGGAGCAGCCAGAGAGGGGCCTGACGCTGGAGGTCTGCAGCCAGACCCACGCTCGTCTCGGCCTGTGTTAGTCCTAGCCACAGCCACACAAGAAAATTAATTATACAGCGGATGTTTTAAGTGTGCGTTGGACTGCCTATATCCAATAATTGCAGTCTGGCATCTATGTAATTGCCTTTTTCGGCTGGGATTCTGCTAGGACCTATCATTAGCTCCATGTGTTGCTGCGGACAAACAGGCCGAGATGAGTGTGGGCATATAGTTGTAGGACTTCGAAGGGTCTTGGGGGGGGGGGGGGGGTGGTCGATTATGATGAGCGCACAGTGCAAATGTTTTTTGAACGGAACAGATGTTTTTTGTTTTTTTTACACCCACTACTTTTTACAGGTCCGGTACCATGTAAATACATATGAATTACGGCACTATGGCACTATGTAAATAGCTACATAAGAATATATTGTTGTATAATAATTTAGTTAGACAGTAACATCATTTAAGATCAAATAACGCAGCCACGTTATTGTGTAAAAGTTTTTTTTGTTAACGTCTAATTAGGGATAGTTCATACGTTGTTAAGGACCTGTAAAATGAAGGGTTACCAATATTTTCTATCTCTACTGCTTCAAAAAGTTCAGCCACTCTTCAAATTCAAGTTCTTATTACTCTTGCTGCTATTTTTTAAACAGCTTTTGATTCTTTTTATTTGACCACCAGAGTCTGTATTGTACATGAAAACGAAAATTTCATAACCTGCACAATACAGGTCTGCTTTGTTTCAATGTTTACAAACTAATAGTTAACAATACAAATTAACAATACGAGCGTAATTGCATACTTGATTGTTTACGAACATAAATGCATGAACTGTAAAACTGTCAGTCAAAACCTCAGTCACTTAAGAAAAATGTCTCCAATCCAATGAGTCAAAACATCAACAAAGCTAGGCTATATTTACAACATTAAACAGGAGGTGCTACACTGCAATAATGTACTATGCTTTTAAACCATGTTATGAAAATAGGAATATTTGAATATTGTCTCTTCATGTAGATCTAACTGAGCTTATTGCTGTTTGTTTTGAATTTCTTTCCTCTTCCTTTCCCTGGACACTGAAACCTGTAAACGCAATGAACTCTTTTTTTTTATAGTGTATAATATTATCAACATTTCTCATTTCATTTAAAAAAATAATTTATTCCCATACCTCTCACCCTGTTTGAATTAAGCCGTTGCTGTTCATATAAACAAAATAAGCGCTGTTAATTTTTCCAAACATCATTAAAATGTAAATTTGAGTGCCAGTGTGTGTCATGAGATACCATCTCTTATCTCTCTACCACATTAATTAACATCAGTCAAACTAATCAACAACAATGTCCTGGGATTATGTGTTCTCTACCCTATCAATCTCCACATTTACATATTCCATATTTACATGGATGTGGATAATTCCTTTAGACACATATGTCCAGCGTAAGGCCTGGTATTACTGCCATAGAAACCCTGACATCTTGATTCCAGAAAAGGGCTACGTCTAGACATGGCCTGAAGCCTTGTGTTCCATGACAGGACATACAATAAGGATGGATATTGAGACCAATTTCAAACTTCCTATGAGCAATTAGATTTTGCCTATAACGAAACGTAAAATTAATAAATTGATAGCTTGGATTCCTAGAAGCAGAGAAGACATTTTTTTCCAAATTTTGTTTGTCAAGATATTTCCCTGTTTTAAATCCAGCTCCCAAGGAATTATAGCATTCAAAGGTTTGTAGGCGTTTTTTAGTAACTGATTGTAAATGGTGGAAATTAGTCCTTGAGATAATGAAAAGTCAGTAAGCAAAGTTGATGAGGATGAGCCGGAGGAGCTTGTCCCCATGGAACACCATTGGCACGGAGAGATGACCTTAGCCCTGTGGTTCTCAAACTTTTTCTGTCATGCCCCCCTTTGGAGGAAGACAAATTTTCATGCCCCCCGCCCCAACATAATGGTGACAAAATGGGCCAAGTTTAACTTTATTGAAATAACATCAAGATGATGAACATTCCTTTCACCTTTCTTTCAGTAATTTATGGTATGCAAATAAAAAAAGCAACTTCCACTTCAACTTTATCAAACCACCTTTTGTGAAATTTGGCACTAGATTACTCCATCAGTCTCTGTGCTTTTTCAAAAATAGAGAAAAATCAAATAAAATTTGCAATCACTTTGCTAGAACGATAACAAGATAGGCTTTGTCATATTCCCCCCCCACCGTCATGCCTCTGTGCCCCCCACGGGGGGCACGCCACACACTTTGAGAAACGCTGCCTTAGCCTAAGATATAGGAAGAAAGGAAAACCTGGAAAGTTTGAATTTTTTTTGGAACATGACAAGACCATTCACATCAAATAAATCTAAAAACATGGGGTCCTGATTCCTGAGAGGTCAGTTTTGTGAAGGGATCATTCCCCAATTTGAAGCGGTATTCTGCCAGATGGAGGTGTGGTGATGTCATTTTAACTTAATTCCCATGTAGCGTCCTACTGCTGTCCTATCTTACTGCTTTCCAAGTGGCTATTGTATTAGCTATGACGTGATTGCGATATTTCCCATTTTGGAGTCATTCCTATGTTCCCAGGGTCCTATGTTCCCAGGGTCCTATGTTCCCCAGATTTATATGGCACATCATGGGAACATGACAAAGGGTCCTATGTTCCCAGTGTCCTATGTTCCCCAGTTCTACATATGTGCTCTCCCAGGGTCCTATGTTCCCAGGGTCCTATGTTCCCAGTGTCCTATGTTCCCAAGGTCCTATGTTACCAGAGTCCTATGTTCCCCAGCTCTATATAGCACATAATGGGAACCTGAAAAAGATGTTCCCCAACTCTGTATTCGCTTAATATTGTTAGTTAGGGTTAGGCGTTA
The DNA here is from genome assembly GCF_046629955.1 of Centroberyx affinis. NCBI lineage: Eukaryota > Metazoa > Chordata > Actinopteri > Beryciformes > Berycidae > Centroberyx > Centroberyx affinis. The sequence goes on from NW_027283788.1 coordinate 41,410, forward strand.
GGGTTAAACATAGGACCCTGGGAACATAGGACCCTTTGTCATGATCCCATTATGTGCCATATAAATCTGGGGAACATAGGGCCCTGGGAACATAGGACCCTGGGAGAGCACATATGTAGAACTGGGGAACATAGGACCCTGGGAACATAGGACCCTTTGTCATGTTCCCATTATGTGCCATATAAATCTGGGGAACTTAGGACCCTGGGAACATAGATACGCTCCCCAAGGATGAACTAATGATTCCTCAGTTAGGAAACAGGGAGCGTCCTTGTTGGAACTGAACCATTTTATAAGGGATTCTAACTGAAAGCCCAGCGATACAATTTAAGATTAAGTGCTGACAAAATCCCGACAAACACACTGGACTGAAAATACTCTACGTGTTTCTGCCGTCCATTTTCCCTGTTCACTTTCTTTTTTGATTGACTTTGGTGAGAGAATTTTGTTTTTTTCTTTGAAGCCGCAGGACTCCAACACATCACTAAGTGAACAACACCTTCCATGCTGTGCTAATGTTTTCTGAATTACAGTCCATCCTACAACCTACAGTCCCACTGAGAAATACTGACAAGACCCAGTATTAGCTCTGTTGGCAAAAAAAGACCCATAATTACAACCTGAATATGAAGTCTGGGTAAAATATATAAAATGTTGACAATTTACTAGTGACCGTGAATATTTACTCAAGATGAAACTAAATTCTGCTTTTATTTGACATTTATTTCAGAGCATATTTTCGCATATATTATCCTCACTCATAAAACAGTGTGTGTGTTGTAAACTTATTTTTTTTTTTACATTTACAGTTTGTGTATGTTAATGTATGTGCATGCACGTCCTTGCTTGACTTTGTGTGCGCGTATCGCCACCAAACAGCTTAGACAGCATCCCTGTCACCAGCTGTAACCTGTCAACCGCTCGACCCGCCGACCCCAAAACTGAGCCAGCCAATCAGGATGAGGGGGTTGGGTATCCCCACGGGCGATGACTTCCTGTCACATGATCCACCGGGGAAAAATATCAACTCTGTCACACCCACAGAGAGGGAGAGAGAGAGAGGGAGAGAGAGAGCATTAGCATTTTGTTCTCTGTCACTGAGACAGAGGGGGTTCAGACAGAGGTAGAGAGACGACACGAGCGCAGGGGAATTAAGAGAGAGAGAGATGAGGCAGACAGAGAGAGAGGGGGAGGGAAACGGAGAGACACAGATATGTCATCACAACACAGGGAAAGATGGGGGGAGAGGAAGGAAGACAGATTGGACTGAAAAGTACGGTGCAAGAAAGGAAGGCTAAATATTTAGTAACACTTTACAATAAGGGTCACTAAGTTAAGGTTTAGTTAATGCTTAATAAGGGTTAGTTAATGCTTAAGGGTTAGTTAATGGTTAATAAGAGTTAGTTAATGCTTAATAAGGGTTAGTTAATGCTTAAGGGTTAATTAATGGTTAATAAGAGTTAGTTAATGCTTAATAAGGGTTAGTTAATGCTTAAGGGTTAGTTAATGTTAATAAGAGTTAGTTAATGTTAATAAGAGTTAGTTAATGCTAATAAGAGTTAGTTAATGCTTAATAAGGGTTAGTTAATGCTTAATAAGACTTAGTTAATGTTAATAAGAGTTAGTTAATGCTTAATAAGGGATAGTTAATGCTTAATAAGAGTTAGCTAATGCTTAATAAGCATTAACTAACCCTTAATTAACAGTTAACTAATGTGTAATTTACTAATGGTGTTCATGTTAACTAAGGTATTAATTTATACATTATTTAATAGTTTATAAAGATGACTATTAAATAATGTATTAGTTAACATGAACACCATTAGTAAATGATTACCAGACACATTAGTTAACTGTTAATTAAGGGTTAGTTAATGCTTATTAAGCATAACCCTTAACTTAGTGACCCTTATTGTAAAGTGTTACCAAATATTTTTGTATCAATGCTGCTGATAGCCGATATTTCATGCTAATATTCACATTTTTATCTTTAAATGTGAACATGGACCTCCCCATCAACCCGAAATTTGCCATTTAAACAATGTAAATGACTTTATAACATTGTTAGCTAAATGTCCATATTACGTCCATATAGACGTCTTAGATGTTTATTTATTTTCTGCATTAGTGTGTCAGTAGACTACTGTTTATTGTAAATTTTTTATATTCAGAAACTTTTCATTTCATTAGTTTTGAAAGCATCTTTGCTTTATGGATTTCTTTGACATATGCCAAAGACTTTTGCACAGTACTGTATATATAAAAAAAAGAAGAAAAAAGCAAAACCAGACAGAAAAAAGGAATTAAAAAATGAAGGAAGGGAAAGGAGGGAGGCAGCAGAGAGAGAGAGAGAGAGAGAGAGAAGAGGAGTGATCTCTAAAGGGAGGGATGGGCAGTGGGATGAGAGGGAAACGGATGTCTAGAGGGAGGGAACGAGAGACGAAGTTGAAGAGACAAGTTGCTCATTCATGTGACATGTCCTACCCGGGGACTGTGGAGTCACACCACAGCAGTAAGTTAGACAGCAGGTGACAGAAAGAGAGAGAGAGCAGAGTAAAAGAAAATGAAAGAGACAGTGAGAAGGGAGAGGACATGGGAAGGAATGACAGAGGCAGAAGAAAAAGCAGTTATGTATAGACAGCTTTCATGTACTGCATCTTGAATACATGCAGAGAAAACATACATCCAGCTAGTGATGTGTCCTCTTACAAGGCTCTGGAGGCATCTGGCTATGATAAATCAGATGTACTTCAAGTTGTTTTGTGGTAAGTGGTAATGCACAGGTTCCTTGTTTTCTTATTTTCTCTCCATCTTTGTTGCTAAGCGCTCACTTCCCAGAGATCACCTGTCAATCAAACAGTGTGTGCGGTACTGTGACGTCTTTTTCCGTGTATTTTCTGTTGATGAAGTTTGAGACCTGATCATACCAACTGACCTTATTCACATGGCAGCCATTTTGAACACTCAGGGTGGGAAACTGTTGTGAACCAAGATAGATCATACATCATTTCACAGATTCTCCACTTAAAAGCATATTTGGATATGCAGGGATATGTGACATTTTAATGTAGGCTATTAGTCCAGTAGCTACCAGAGCCAAGCCTATAGGTAGCTAGCTAGCTTACTAACTAGCTAGAAAGCTAACTAACTAAGCTAACGAACCTTCCAAATTCAAAAAGTCGTTGTGGTTGTTGTTCTCAAGATTGCTAGCTAATTTGGAGGACAAAATACATATAAACTGTTTATCTGTATTTTGTCCTCACTTATGTGTTTAAGTAATGCTACTTTTATATATATATGCCAATCTTCCGGGAAAAGTCTCCCACCCCAAGTGTTCAAAATGGCCGCCGTGTGAATAAGGTCCATTTACCAGAAACGTAAAACGCATCACTTCCTGTGAACCAGAGGATTTTTCCTGGGAAAGATCTACCAGACTCCATTTAGAACAACAAATGTAAAAGATTTCATGAACTGGGTATGGGTTGAATTATGTAAAGGCTATTCCATTTCAAAATTATAGCCACTGCCCCAGCAATAGAAGAGTTGTTTTAACGCACCTTTGTTGTAGATCCAGGCACCATACGGATGTTCACTGTTTGAAAATAATAAACTCAAATATCCTACCAAAACGTTGTAGGCCAGCACAAAAAACAGCACAATAAAGTATGTTCAAATGTGTGTGTATGAAAGACAGAAAATAGATGATAGATGTATATAAGATGATACTATATTCTTAAATGATGAGATGGTTAAAAAAACTGTGTTTGCGCTCAACTAAAGCTAGGACTCCATTGTTCCCACTTCCCTTTGTTAAGTTGCACCACACCCCAAATTACTATGGGTGTGGCCAAGATGCCGATCAGTGGCCAAGCTGCCAGTCAAAATCAGAACTATAACAAAAATATGGTGGCTTGAAAATTGTAATTATTATTCTTTAAATATAAACAAAAATGCTATTTTGGCTCCTACAATTGTGTTGTATCAATCAAATGATTGAGAGTAGGTGCAGATATTACAACACCAGTCGACTGAAAGCACATTCATATTTAACCAGGCAATCACACATGTATTTGTATGACAATGTCCCAGGTCATTACTTTAAGCAGGGGTTGTGGGCTGTGAGAATCAGACTACTATCTGGTACAGGAGTGATACAGGAGCGATCACACTCATGATATCCTGATCAAACAGAGTAAGCTACAAGCTGTTGCTCAGTGTATTCTTTGTGTGAGTTGCATGAATAAGTAGCCTCACAGATGTAAAACAAATATATCTGGCTCATACACAACCCAAAGCCAAACATGGCTGCAACATGAGGCACTATATCTATATGGAGCATATAGATGACTGTTCCAATATAGATGTTCTATATGGAGCTGACAGTTGACTAGCAATGTCACGCATTGCTAATTGTACCCAACTGTATCAAAAATAGGTCCACTACTTATGTTATTTGGCAAGTCTGAATCTATTTGTATGTTTTGTATTGTTTCTATTTTTGTTATTAAGCACTTAATGCTGCTATTACTTCAATGAAATGTGCTCTACAAATAAAGATTGATAGACTGATTGACTGTGGTTGATTGATTGATTGATTGATTGATTGATTGACTGATTGATTGACTGATTGACTGATTGATTGACTGATTGATTGATTTCGTTTGACATGGGCCTGTTACAAATAGAGATCACATGTAAGCGTGTTTTGGTAAAGTATGTAGGCCTACTTTGAGGCATAGGTGTGCTTGGGTATCTAACCTTTGCTCACTCAGCCACCTGCGCACACACACACACACACACACACACACAGAGTTAGAATCGCCCTAGCAACCACCTAGTACACCCTAGCAACCACCTAGAAACACCCTAGCAACCACCTAAAATTTTTACTTTTTGCGCTATTTACGTTTAATCGCAAATTAAAACCACATACACAATCATTGACAGAATGTTCAGAGACCAGCGGAGCAGGTGGGGCCACACACACACACACTGCAGCTATAGCTTTAGCCACACACACACACACACCCCAACCACTCACACACACACACCCCAACCACACACACACACACACACACAGCTACTGGTACGTATATAGTGCCAGTTTCAATATATGTACCAGTATATGCCAGGACCAGTACGTGTATAGTCGGCCACAAACACACACACACACACACAGCTAGAATCGCCCTCTAGCAATAAACCCTAGCAACCACCTAATACCCCCTAGCAACCACCTAGGAACACCCTAGCAACCACCTAGAAATATCCCAGCAACTGAGCCCACGCCCTAGGGCGTTTGTAGGTGCTTGCTAGGGTGTAGTAGGTGGTTGCTAGGGTGTGCTAGGGTGCTTCTAGGTGGTTGCTAGGCTGTATAGGTGGTTGCTAGGGTGTTTCTAGGTGGTTGCTAGGCTGTACTAGGTGGTTGCTAGGGTGTAATACGTGCCAGTAGCTGTGTGTGTGTGTGTGTGTGTGTGTGTGTGTGTGTGCGTGTGTGCGTGTGTGTGTTTGTGTGTGTGTGTGTGTGCGGGTCGCTGTGGTGTGAATGTGTGTGTGTCTGGTTGGTTGGGGTGTGTGTTTGAGGCTATAGCAATTGCTGCAGTGTGTGTGTGTGTGTGTGTGTGTGTGGCCGTCTATCTCTCCTTGCCTGAATGACAAAAGCCATCCAGACGTGAACTTTTGGGCTGATCGAGACAGCTGATTGTGTCAAATCTTTGAAGCTGGAATCCGGGACTTTTTTCCAGTAATAACTAGTTATTTTATCCATGTGGACTGTGTATAACCATTGTTGGTGATGCTCTCCATAGGCCACTATTGAAATCTTTGACCAGGTAGGACGAAAGTATGCAAACAATCCAACTAACGCCTGAACTACACAGCATGCATAACGCTTGTGTATCCAAACTCAGTTACAGCACGGCAGTTTAACCTGCTACATCAGGTCCATTATTGTTTCGTCCGTGGTCTGCTGGTTGTGGGAGGAAAAAACCTTCAGATGGGCCAGATGTCCTCAGGTCCTCTGCCACAATTCTCAAATACTGTATTCCAATAATTCAAACAAGTGCAGTAGAGTTCAATATGAAAAAGGTTTACTGAAAAATCAAAACGAGTACACGTAAACCGAGTTGGATCATGATTCAACTAACTTGATTTCTGTTTATACATCCTTTTATATTCTTTAATACGCCCCACCTTTTGTGGGGCTTAATAACAGATACCTCCTTCAATAACTCCCCTAACTTTCCTTCATCATAATACATCATTATTTTTAATTGCTACTTCTGCATGGTGTCAATGTAACCTCAAATTCTGATAAAAAATACAGGTGTTCTCATGATTTCGCACATTCAATATAAAAGCTCTAACCTAGAAATACGTACATAATCAAATAATGGTGTTAACGTGACCTTAAATTCTGATAAAATAATGGTGTTCTCATAACCTCAAACATTCAATAAAAAGTTCTAATCTAGAAATATGTACACAATCAAAAATTGTGTCAATATACTTCTTATTAAAAACACTGACATCATATGCGTGTTAGCTATTATCATCAATATCCCTGTATACTGGATATCATACTAATTAAACATTCATGCAGGCCTACACAGGCCTTCTGGTGAGTCAAAATCTCCCACATGGTTGTGTTGCACTTATTTACATTTTACCTGTGGGTGAACACACTTATGTAGTCTTTTTATCTAGCTTATTGTTCCATAAACAACCCAAGTTGTACCGTGAGGAACATTAATGTACCATATGGGAGTACTTTTTCACTTTTTTTGAGAGTGTCGTGCCAAATATAAGGCTTCTCAGCAGCTATCCATAGATATCCTCATCCCCAACATTTATTGTGACACTGGTTCATGTATGCTCTATTTTGTTAACTGACATGGTGGTCCGTCAACGTGCTGCATACACAGCCAGTGGAAAGCAGGGAAATCCCGTATTTCAGCTTTAACTGCTAAAAAAGACAAAACAAGGAGGGGTGGGTCAGGATTAATAACAAAATCAAAAAATCACCTCCAACCAATTACAGTTGAGTATACCAGACCATCTTATACTTCCCAATGATGTTAAAGTAAAACACTTGACATGGGTCAGTGTTTGTTGTACGGAATTCCCTCCTGTCCCATCTATATTCCCTGTACCTTCAAGTTGGGAATTGATCCCAACCTACCTCATGTTAAATACAGCGTAGATCCTTCTATCCCTATGGCTGCAACGTTGTCATTGTGAGCAGGAGAGAATGGCCTTTGATTTGTATGCATCAATGGTAAAGTGCTGTAAAATCATCTGAAAATGTGGAGATGATGGCCATGCATAAATATTTAAGTAAACCCACCTTTCAGTTTTAATTTGTTTTCATGTCATGTTTCACTTACCATGATAACAGTTGCAGAACATATATTTACAGCATATTGTATCAAAATATACAAGCAAATAGTAAACATGTTGTCCCCCACCAGTGATGTAGTTCTACCCTTGGGTCAGTCAGTGATTGCTGAGTGTACTTGAAATATGAATCAAATTGTATAAGCATTTTCGTATGGGACAATGAAAGGACAGATTGACCATGTATTTCTGTTGCCTACTCTCCTCAGAATTAGGCTTACAAGTTATATCTTGAAATGTAGTAACTGTAATTGTCCTGTTTTTACTCAATACAGTACAAAATATAAGAACTACAATACGCAATAAATACAATCCGTACATTACACAATGTACACTACAATACAATTTATAATACAATATACAATATAACATACAACACCAGGAGCGTGAGTGTTATGAATAATATAAATGCTAAATGATAAGTGATATATGGTATTGCACAGTAGGTAAGTGGTAATATGATATAAGTAGTCAACACTGAGGCACAGTGGTAGTGCAGTGATGATGCAATAACAGTACAACAGTCCAACAACTGTACAATAACTACAGTGTCTTGTGGTTAGAGGTTTGCCCAAAAATTCTCCATTGACTCTCACTTCAACACATCAACCCAGTCTGATGTCTCCAAGTGTGTAGCGTGTGTAGACTATTATGTTACCTATGATAACTTTAACTTTATTGCTTTACCACTGAGTCCCCATTCATTGTCCCCCACATTGTATGATAACTTTAACTGTATGACCTGCTTTACCCCATTCAGTCCCCATTCATTGTCAATGCTGCCCCCTAGCGGCACAAAGTCAACATTACAGTGTGACTAACAAACTAACGAACCAACGAACTAATGGACGGAGACAGATCAATAGTCCCCCCTTTGGCGGGGGACAATAAGAGCTTCAAAAGGAACAAAAACACAAAACAATGTTCTTAAATTGCACTGCAAGTATAGTATTTTACTACCAAATCTTTTGTATTGTTTGAGCTGCAGTAGATCTACTCTGTTTTAAGACTGGAGTATATGTCTGAGTCTCACTTTAAGAGTCAGTAATTGTTCTTTCTACCAGTCGAGTGGTAGAAAGAACTCATTTGTGTCGTCCTTTCAATGTACATGGTAGTCAGTTTTGGTGGTGATGGTGGTGGGGGTGATGCCCTTTTTTCCCATTTGAGCACCTGCCCCTTTAGAAGTCTGTGCATGGGCCTACCAAGCAGTCTCCTCAAACAACACAAATCTTGGTACTGGTGATACTTTCTACTTTACTTTCAACACATGCTGTACTGGATAATGGCGCAGAGTGAACCATCGTGCTTCCAGCAGCCTAGCTAGCTTGATCTGAAGGACAAGCAAATGTCCCTTCCTTTGAGGACAATCCGCCAGGACATCATCCATCTGCATAGTTCCAATGTCCGTTTCTTAATCTCTCCCTAGAAGTGATATTCGGCATAGAGATCACTTTCACAGCTGACAAATTAAATATTGAAGAACAATCACATCCAGTGGCAACTCTGCAGAGACGCTATCACCATCTGAGGGGACAACCCATGCTTGGTTTCGAGTCCAGTCTAATCAATTGTGCTGAGCTATATTTGGCATTACAGCCCCAAACACTACACGATTTTGGCATAATCGCTAATGTTTTGTTCAGTTGACTCGTATTTACCGCTCCTTAAACTGAACGACTTCCGCCGCCAACAGAGTGTTAATTAATCACCCAGAAGTATAGCCTTCTGTTTGTTTACAAGCATTCTGATTCAGACTATTGTTCTTGGCCCTAATCGTCAGGTACTACAATCCTCCCTCCTTAAAACAGTTTGCTCCATCTGTCGGTCTAAGAATAAGTAGACCTATACAGAACAGAACGAGGTATAAACAAACAATATGTATTGAATAGAATATTTTCTATAGACTGTTAAGATAAGCGAATATTAACATTAACATAAATAAGAAATTGTAGAAAATATAAAATGTAGAAAATAATAAAATATAATACTGAGCTTTGGCTCTGCTGCCTGGTAATTAGTCCAGTCCTCACAATATTATACAATTAGCTTTGGCTATACAATGTAAACATAAGCCTATAGGCTATGTTTCAAAATAGTAAAATAAAACCTATACAGCTGTGTGATTAGCGGTTATCTTTTGCCCGTTGGCGTTTATCAAACTTAATAAATAGTTGTATTTCACTCTCACTTTTGTCAGGCACAAAGTTACAGAACACAGACCTGGAAGTGGCTGGCAAGCAAGCAAGACACCAGGGGCGATTCTAGGATAAAAACAATTTGTATATCCATCTATGGAAAAACAGACATTTCCAATGAGTGAGGGTTTGTTCCAATGCTTCAATTCACTGTCCATAAATGTACTGTAAATATACCATAAAGCCAAATTCTATCAGAATAAGAAACATTGTGACTACTTTAACTAAAATAATAAAGTGCATCAGTTAAACTCTCCCCAAAAGACTACCTGAAGACCTCATGACCTTGAAAAACACTTTAGAAAACTTAATGCTGTGATGCAGTATCAATAACTTTTGAAAATATTTTAGTATATAACCCTTAGTATATACATCACTAAACTATGTCAGTGTCAGTTGTAGTGGAAGCTATACCACCTAAGTACTTGCACATGCGCGTTACAGCAGTAAGCACAATTTCTTATTTTACATTAATGTATAGAAGTGCTCCCATTGCGATGTCCTGGAAGCTTCTTGTTGGCAGCACACAGCCTGTATAGTTCCATATTTATGATATTTTAAATTAAACATTAAATGCGTTGAAATAATGTCTTCGTGTAGACCACATTTCACCTACCAGCACAATATGACTTTGGAGAAATACCTTCACACTAATCAATATCGTCTCTCTTTCAAGCTACAACTGAACAAATTAGCAAATGATTAAACAAATTTGTGTTTTGTGACACGTTAATGTTGTAACCGCATTTTAGCTGGTTGAAAAGAGGGCAAAAAGAGGTCTTACACGTTCAGACAGATATCACCCAGTTTTCAACTAGAAATCAACGTTGAAATCCCGGTTTGTACTCACTGACTTTTATTTGCTGACATCAAACTTGGAGAGGAGAGAACACAAGTTTACCTGATTGCTGTTCCCGCAATTCACTCTCACGGTGTTTTTTTCCCCCTCTTTTCGTGACCAGAAGGATAGTTCCGCTTCATCCTCTCATCGAAGTTGTAAACACTGACACACGCTTTGACACGAGGGGGAGGCGGGGCCCTATGCAACTTGCATAGTGAGAGTCAAGGATAAATTATATCTAAGGCCAGTCGCTAAGTTGATCCAACTGCCTGCCCTTAAGGACCGGAAAGATGACCAACCCAACACCAAGTGAGGCAATTCAGGATCTTATAGTGCTAATCTGGGGGTGGCTGTGCAGATTTTTCTCATGTCCCTTCAATATTCCTTGTACCTTTAAGTCAGGAATTGATCCTGGCCTGCCTTACATTAAATACAGTGCAGAGAGTGACCAGTGCCTCCTTTTTGCTGGTCGCATCTCTCCCACCCTTAGATTTGTATGCGTCAATTATAAAGTAAGTGCTATAAAATCATCTGAAAATGTAGAGATGGCCATGCACTGCTATTGGTTTATTCTGCCTGTTTGCTGACACACCTGCCTCTCTGTTGTTCTGATCAGCATCTGATCGGCATTTGCACACCAGTACAGAAATTAATTCCCTTACAGCCTTATAGCATTATAGCCTTAAGTAAAGCACCAATTGTACTGTCCTTATTGGTTATCTTTGATTGGCGTTTAGGTAATGATGGAGAGGATAAGAGGATAGATTAAATGGACAGATGGATGGATGGTTGGATTAATTTGAGGTGCTGAGAAGAGAATGAGGGGATGAATGAGAAAGAAAAGGACGCAAGAAGGGAAAGAAGAAGCGATGAGGGAGAGACAAAGAGAGGAGAGAGGCAGAGAGAGGAGGGAAAGCAGATTAGCATAATGCAATCACGACTGTCTACCTCCGCTTTCTCCATGGACAAGGCTGGCACTGTGCCAGGAGTAAACACACACACACACACAAAGACAAATGCACGCAGTTACACTCTCGAACATTATTTGCAAATGCACTTAGATGCAGGTTCAGACAAACAGGTATGCACATGCAAATTCTCTGTAGTTTCTTATTTTAAAATTCAACATGTAAACACACTTCAGTAATATGAAAAATTGTCTGCATGCAAATTGACTGCCGATATGTAATAGTTATACATTAACATGGAAAAGACTCAATACAGAGAAAAAATAGAAAAAACCTGGGGGTTTCAAAGACACATGTACACACACTTACCACTAGGGGTCATAAACTACTGGTTTTCAACTTTTTTTTTTACCTTACCCACACCCACTTCCTCAGAGCTTCACACCAGAGTGCTGCCAATCATCCAATTAGCAGGGGTGTGTGGTATAGATATAGACCTCCCCAGGTAGAAGCACTACCAGAATGCTCTCCCCTTTCGCCCTGGGTGTTGTGCTCTGATGCCCCTCATTGAGAGGTATGTTTTCCTGTGTAGCCTTTGTTTCCTGCAACTGTTTCACTGCTAATTTTAGTGATTGTTACATTGATGTTTCAGAGGTTCCAGTACTGCTGCATTTGGCCTTCCACCATAGGTTGCTGGGAGATCCATGGTTGATTGTATTTTGTAGGACGTCTGCCACTGCTGCTTTGCCTTGTTGGTTGTTTGTTTTTTTATCAATTGTCTTAAATATTCATGCCTGTAAATCGTGGTGATCACAATGTGTCGGAGTGATCACACGGCTCTGATTTCTTATCTGCTAACAGTTGTGTTTGCTTTTTCTAGTGAGTGGTTGCGGCCGTACTCGCTCTGGGGTGGTGTTCAGTACAAGGGCTCCCTCCTTATTGCATGCTTTCCTGTAGTGTTAATTGATCACTCCTTCTCTTTTGCAGTGTATGTGTGGTGTTTCCTACACGAGTGGTGTTAGCCAGAGGGCCATTTAACGCCCGTGCAAACCCCCCTCCACTGCAGTCTGCCTGCAGCTCTCCATTTGCCCGATTGGATTGTAAACTGTTTGGTAACTGTGGAGGTTATTTTAAGCATAATTGTTTTAAGAGAACTAGTATATTAAATTGTGTGCTGCTACTTGTAATTGTGGTTGATGGATGAAAATAAAGTGTTTTATTGTAAAACACACGTCTCTGTCTCAATTGTGCAGAATTAACCTGTAAGTCGAAACCCTCTTTTGTTGGTTACAAGTTCAACCAGCTAGTTCTTTGGGTGAAAGTCCCAAGGTGGCGTAGTCTATCTGGTCTATAGTTAAGATCTAGTTGAGCTGGTCACACAGGTAAGTAACAAGTAAAAATGTTTTTAAGTAAAACCGTATTATTTTTCAGATACTAAGGTAACATACAGGTAAATAAGAGGGTGAGTACAGATTATTTTAGGAAAAGTTTTCAAAAATAGAATTTTCCTCTACTGTCTAACCAAGGTAAGTATTCTAATCTATCATCTAGTAAGAAGAATTAAGTACTGAAGGTATTAGCTGCTATACATTCAATATGCATGCTACCATTAGCTGAAAGTTATCTTGTATACTTCGTAAAATAAAGGACCTAATTTATACTTAAATAATCACCTGATACGAACATAAAACACTCCAATACTGTAACACTTACAGATGGTGCCATCTAAAAGAAGGTAGGCTACACAAAGGGATGGCAGTGGATTGTCTAGGCTTCATGAACGCGGTGTGGCCGACCTCACTGACAAACAAATGAAAACATCACTTCCTGTCTAACTTCTTCTGTGGATCTGACGGGAAGTACAAAATCTACAGCCTACACTACACAAATGCACCACCAGAGGGAGTATAAATTTCCCTGCAGTTCCCTGCAGCAACACAGTACCAAAATAATCTCTGTGTCTCCGGTGCACTTGCATACAGTAATTTAAGTAATCGTAGGCGAGTAGCATTGTCTAAAGTAGGAAGATAAATATTTTAGTAATACAAAGTTAGTATTGGTTTTTATTCTATGGCCTGTAAATTCATAAGCTCTGAACACAAAATCTCAGTCTTTATCATTATTGAATTAGTGAAGTCGAATCAACAGCGCAAAAGCTTTAGCTGTCTGGCTGACTTTGCTCAGTTCCTGTGTAAACAAAACAAGTTACACCTTAAAGGTCCCATATTCTACACTTTCCAGCGTTTTTATTTTATCTCTTGAGGTCCATTCAAAGCTGTGTGTGTGGTGTCATGTACCAAAAACACTCTCAATCCATTTTTACACATTCATTTTCCAGCATCTCTCTGAGCTTTGCCAAGAACAGGCCGTTTCTGTCGCTGTGCCTTTAAGGCTCATTAATATTAACAACCCCTCTTGTCTGATTGGCTAACCGTTTCAAGAATGAAACGTGAGACACCGCAGCTGGGCAGCTACAGGTAGGGAAAACTCTCCAGTAATAAACAATGACAACCGCTTTGAAAAAAACACTTTGTTAGTCTATTATTTCTTACAAAAATGATAATGAGCAAACCTTTGTGACGCCACAAAGTTACGGAAGTCCAAACGGCTCGTTTAGAGGCTCGCTTTTCTAATATGGATTGTGTCGATTTAGTTGCCGACTGTGCGTTTTGATACTTTCACCATGTTTACGTAGACCATCCAACTCCTTTACGATCAAAGAGGCAAGGGGAATCCTGTTTTACACTATATGGGACCTTGTCTTGTGGTAAGAGAGATCTTCGGCCATTGAAAGTGCAGTCACATCTATTTTACCATCCACGCCTGGCAGGTTTGGATGCGTGTCATTAAAATTAACTAACCATCCAGCCTTAGAGCTACTACAAGTTCTCATTTTCAAATTTTTACTTTAACACCAGATGCCTACGGTTAGCATGTGCATTCAGTAAGCGAGCACCCATCTTAATGTTTGTCATAATAATGACAAATGCCATAAAATGTGCCATTTTTAGCTATAAACACTGCATGTATTACACTGTGCAGAATACATACAGAACAGAGACTAAAGTGGACATCAAACATTAATATAGAATAGAAAGCCTTTATTATCATTGTACAGAATACAACAAAATTAGGATTAGGAGCGCTACTCCTGATCAGTGCAATTAAAAGATACAGGGAAACAAAAACAACCTCAGCAAACAAACATCCACAGCCAACAACACAGGTTCTAAAATAAGTAAAATAAATAAATACAATGTAATTTTGCACTAGAATAAATGTAATTATTGCAATAGTATGAAAGTAATTATTGCACTAGAATAAATGTAATATGGATGCTCACTTATTGAATTTGATGATTAAATACAAAGTAATTGGTTTAAAACCTTGCACTTTTATTTTGAAGGCTAAACGGCCAAACCTGCTAATTCGAGCTACTCTTACGTATCGAGGCCGGGATGTGGGCAAACGTGACATATTTTGAAATCAACAGCTAGAGTGGCAATATCAGCTAAATAATGGTGTAAATGTCGGTCTTTCCAAGTCACTTTGGGGCCTGTTGGCTTCAAGAGACTTGGATTATGCTGTAAAAGCAGCGTGGAGCCATTTTATGAAGACTTTATAAAGATTTTTTTTTTTTGAAGACTGAAGACAGGTCTCCAACAAGAAGCTGTTTTGGAGAAAGCTGCAATGTACTTCTTCCGGGGATCTCCAGGACTGTTGTATGGACTAACAAACTTTACCTAATTAATCTACTGGCATTGGGGGGTGAGCTGAATTTTCATTTTTGGATGAACTGTTCCTTTAAGCCCCATACTCTAGATGTGAGAGGCTTTTCAGTGTTTATTCAGTCTTCTGAATTGCGTGATTTAGCCTAAATGACACACACACACACACACACACACACAGCCAGCCAGCCACAGACTCCCAAAGCAGAGAATGGGGTGTGAACGGTCCTTTATTTCCCCTACAGTGGTCAAAATGGCTAGCGTTGCAATTTGTCTCATTTCCATAATTCAATTTCACACCACATTTACACTGGGACAACTGCTGTCTACTGCCTGTTGAATAGACACACACACACACACACACACACACACACACACCAGGTCTGCACCCTTTTGAGAAAATACAGACACCAACAAGGATGCATGTACACACTTGTATGCAGGCAGATACACAGATGTGGACGTACATCTATTAACACACACGCACTGACACACACACACACACAGATGAAAGAAAGCACACATTGTTGCCAAATAAGAAGATACACATGCATACACACACATAGTATATGACTTATATATATACAATGCGTTAATAAAAAGGTTTTTCCTAAATTTCACACAAACATGATGCACACACACACTCAAATGCATAGAAGCAAACACATAAATGCACACACACTGTTCCATGGAAGTGTGCAAACACAAACATGCATGTGCACACAGATGTTTTCAGTCATGGGAACTCATCATTGTGTGGCTTTTATTTACAGTTTATCTGGTAGTTAGGGTATCTGCAGGTCCTTATAAAGTCACATATGTGGAAATTCCCTTTGCATCCTGTCAGTGATCCTCCCTTCTGATAGCAGATCAGCACTGTGGAGGAAAAATGTAGCATCTTAAAGAAAGTGCAACTGACTTGAAGGTAAATCCCCCTATTTCCACCCCTAAGGACGGCAATAAGGATGAGGCCTGTCAAATAACCATAAAACACCAATACACATTCCTGTTTCTGGTAATCCTTTGATACAGACTCATGGGACCTTGGGTATCACATTGTGCTGGACCTACCAAGCTGGGGTCATAGAGTCTTTCCTCTTTGCTGTATTTAAAAACAACCCAAACAACCCCACCGTTGACCAACATCGCACACAGATCGTCTTTTCCTGTCTTTTGGTCGGACTTTATCGAAATTGTTTTCACACCAGAAAGGATCTGCACCATGGTCCGCATGGAAGAGCACCCCAAAACCTTTTGCAAGTTTTTGGGGTGCCCTGATAGCTCCACCGGTAGAGTGCGTACCATTAAGGTGAAGTCCTAACCGCACGGGTATGAATCGAGCCCATGCCCTTTGCTGCATGTCATCCCCTCTCTCTTTCCTGTCGATCTGAAGTGTGAAAATGCCGAAACAATAATCTTAAGAAATATATCGTTTTTACAGATTTTTTTTTTCATCATGTAATGACAGATTTATTCTTTAATTAAGATGAATTTTGATGCAAATATAGGAAATTAGATTGAGGTGTCGACTAATTCTTCAGAAGCAGAGTTGGAACATAAGCAAAAGAAGTAAGACATGAATTGTGATGTTTCAATTTGCAGCCATCTCCCAGTGGCCAACGGTGTAAGACTGTGACTGTACCGGTCTGCTCCCAGGGGAGAACCAATTTCACGAAAGAATAAAAATGTGATGCATTCAGCCACGGCCAGACAAACATCAGTGGCAACCGAGTGTCAGAGTAAACACAAATAGCAAACTAAACAAGGACAAGGTGAAATTAATTGCTCAGGTTGACCTTAAACAGGCATTTAGTAATCGATCAACCTTACCAAAGGGGCGCCCAGAAATGCCATGCATTTGCAGCTACTTAACTGGTAAATGGATGCATGCTCTAGCTGCAGGAATTAGTCAAAATGACAAGTTTGGCTGTGGTTTTTGCATGTGTGTGTGTGTGCCCTACAAAATACAGCTGAAATTGGTCTTGAAAAAACAGATATATTGCACATATATATTTATATATTTTTTATTTCTTATTATATTTTTTATTATATTTTTATTTTTATTATTATTATTTGTATTATTTTATTTTATTATTTTTCTCCATTTTTATGTTTATTGTATGCACCTTCATACCAAGGCAAATTCCTTGTACTGTGAAAACTTACTTGGCAATAAACCTGATTCTGATTCTGAAAGTCTTCAGTGCCTGAACCATGGAATCACCGCTTGCAGTTATATTTTCACGTTTTTTTTTTTTTTTAAACCTAGGAAAAATAAAAGGTTATTATCATACTATAAAGCAAGGAATCTCTGTCTGTGTGTGTGTCCTTCGCATATCTCGAGAACCGTTCGTCCGATCTACTTCACACTTGTATGTATTGCTGGGGACCCAAGGACGTGCGGTGTCGAGTGTGAGGCTGTTCGGATGAGCGGTTTGTGTGTGTGAGTGTGTGCACAGACACCGGTGAAAAGGGGAAATAAATAAGGAGAGAGAGAGAGAGAGAGATACAGAAAGATAGATTGGGAGGGAAAAAGAAGAAAAGGGAGATAAATGGTGACAGGAACGGATAAAGTCAATGGAGGCGAGAGCTTAATTTACAGCAGGAGAGGAGAGAGGAAAAAGAAAAGAAGAGAGGGAAGAGGAAGAGAAGAAAGCAAAGAGGAGAGAAGAGTGGAGGAGAGGGGAGAGGTGAAGAGGAGGGGATAGAGGAGGAGGAGAAGAAGGTCAATGTCTCCTTTATATTACAGTGATTCATGTTTCCTATGGGAAGAATGTTCCTCTCTAATTCCTTCTCCCTCCTCCATAATCTTCCCATCTCTCTTTCTTATTTTCTTTCTACCCCCCCTCCCTTTCTATCTGTCTCTATCTGTCTTTCCCTCTTTCTCTCTCTCTGTCTCTCAATTTGTCTGTCTCCCTCTATCTGTCTCTATCTGTGTTTCCCTCTTTCTCTCTGTCTTCTTCTCTCTTCCTTTCTCATCTCACCCACACTCTCTACCTCCATCAAACACACACACACACACACATATTTGTTATATCCTTGGGAGTCTTCTAAATCAATATTGGCTTGAGAGATGTGATTGTTGCACAGGCACCGTGACACACCAGCTGTGCTGACACTGTGTGTGTGTGTGTGTGTGTGTGTGTGTGATATGAGACGACTCAATTACATCCGCCTAGGTGAGAGCAGAACAAATTGGTCCTTTGACAGATTTGTCAGCACAGTGGAGTGCAAAAATGTGTGTGTGTGTGCATGTGTGTGTGTGTGTGTGTGTGTGTGTTTCTCATCACCATTCCTCACATGGCGTTCTGCGTTTGCAATGATATTCTCCTCATTATGTACTTGTATCTGTGTGTGTGTGTGTGTGTGTGTGTAAGGGCAGTCAAATATATTTTTTTCTATGTATCAATGTACATCCAGTACTTATCGTAGGGTTCCTCTCTCTCTCTCTCTCTCTCTCTCTCTCTCTCTCGTCACTGACTTTTTGAATGTAGCATGTTTTAATTTTTATTTTTTTTTTGGTTTGAATCTTTTGTTTTTTGTTTGTGGTTTTTATTGTATTTAAGAATAATTCTAAAACTTACTATACTTACATGTTTAATACATGTGCTTATAGGCAAAATTATTACAGAGTTGATGTGTTTCTTAGATTATGGCATGACATCACATACTGAGCACAGAGCTGAATGAAGATTTTCCCCAAGCAGAATACACATTTATTTTTCATTGATACTTAAATCTTGAAACGTCTTTCATTTTCCAGAGATTTTTTGAAAAGTATGTGCTTCTTTTGACTTCACATTTAATACAGGAGAGAAGGAAATGTTCTTCACTCTCTTTCTCCAGAGTCACAATGTACATCCACACTTTGCTCTCTTGGCACCCAGGTTCTTCTATGCCTGCCTGTCTCTATAGTTAGGTGAGTCACCTAACTGGTTTCTGAGTCTGTACATTGTCAATAGCTTCCTTTGTCTGGGCTCTTTGATTCTGATTAGATACTGTGCTGAATTGTATCCTCTCTCTCTCTCTCTCTCTCTCTCTCTCGCCTTGAGAGAGACACACATGCCACACACACACACACACTCTCACACACACACACACACATACTTCTTAGCTGTTTTCTGTTTTTTTTGTTCTTTTTTTGCACATTGGGGTGTTAATGATAATAATCCATGACATTTTCATGTAAATAAATGTCCATTTTGCTATCTATCGCTGATTGATATAATGCTGTATAGTGTAGTATTGACTCATGTATTACAGTTTTTTGTGATTGCTTACACACAAGCCAAATAAGACACAACACTTGGAGATAAACATCTCACTTCTATGTCAAAATGAAACTCTGCAATCAAAACCTAACAATCCTTTTTCAAAATGGCATTTTCGCAACAAAATGATACACACATGCACCATCTGAATTACTCTACATGGTCCACCAAAGTGGCCCTAATGTCGTCAGAAATATGTCTCTGTCTATTGCCTGGTCCCCTTCCTCCTCCTCCCCTTCCTCCTCCTCCTCCACTGTCTCCATGTTTGCAAAGTTCTCACAAAAGAGGTGAGCTTACCTGAGGCCTGTTTGTAGTGCTAAGGCTCAGACTGATTGGTGTTCAATTAGGGTATAAGTGTTTTCATGTGTGTGTGTGGGTGCTGCCAATTTCAGGTATGTTTTGCAGTTTGAATAGAAGTGTTTTCCCAATGATTGCAAGAGATTTCATTTTTGAACAAAGTATCTAATGTAAGAAACAGTGTGTAGTGTTTTGCAAGAAGTGTGTTGCAGGATTGCAAACAAAGTGCAAAGAAGAAAATGTGTTTGTACTTTTGGTGCCTTTGTTTAAGGCATGGTTACAACAGTTAAGGTTTTGATGCTTTTGTCTAAGCATTCACTTTCGCTTATTATTCGCTTATTGTGCTCACATACTCATTCAATCACTAACAGTTAAACACACACCTACACCTAAAGGACCACAATGGAAACAAGCTCTTGGGCTTTATTGTGTTTTATCCTTTTGACAAATATTGTACAAATTTATGATGCCTCCTGGTGAGGCTGTGCATATATTATTTATGTATATATGTCATATATTTTTTATATTGTCAATAAAAAATATCAATTCAATTCAACATAGTAGTGATTCAACCTACAGCGAGTCAATGAAATCTCAATGAAATTACACAAACTTAACTGTGGTATTTTGAGCTCATTCATAAAAATTCTGCAGCATTGTCTAGCGGAATGGTTTGAGTTACCTGCTTGAGTTACACTGATAATGTCTATTATCTATATATTGAGTATCTTTACATTGAGTCTATTTCCAACCAGGTGTGTTTCTGGGCAGGGAGATCAATCATATAGAAATTTTGCTAGGACAGAGTCTAGATACTGTCACAACCCAGCCGCAAGACCATGACAAAATGGGAAATGCACACAAAGCCAATAGAGTATTCAATCCATTTATTCAAGAAATAACATAATACCAAAACTCAAATACTACAATGGCATGTGGAAATCAGTATAATCAGTGATGTTCGTGAGTGGGTGAGTGTTATACATGTAAGTATAATGTTGTAAGGTGCGGAAATAAACCTAGGGAACGCAAACAAACGCCAAACAAACGCCAAACAAAAGCCAAAGTGGTGGTGTATCTAGGAAAGCCACACTAGCTGCGGTTACATGAGACATTTGTTTTCATTCTGAATGGAATCACGCAAGTGCTTACATGAGCGCTAAATATAATGATCGCATTAAGATGTGCATGCTCCACAGTATGTAATCAGAATAAACGTTTCTGACACAAAACACAGAATCCAGCACTCTAACACGGGCTTACGGGCTTTTAAAAGATGGACCTGCGTCGGTTACTTCTTTATGCTGTTCTTTCTGATGAAGCAACAGTTTTATCAAAACATACGACTCCATAAGTGTCAGAAAAAGACGTTTTGTTTTGTTTTGCCCCCGCAGTGATTGGGTCCATTTGTAATTTTCACCGCTGTAAACTGAAACTGGCCCGGAGAGGCAGAGTCAGGGCTTGATATAAAAACGGGCTGCACCGCCTACATCATGCCTGAGCGCCCCGGGGTTAATAACAAGCACATCCATTCAAATCCTCCCAGAAAAAAAGGGTAACATAATTGACATTACTTACGTTAAATGCACGAGCGTGTGCAGAAAGAGGCGAGATAAAGAAAGCGATGGGAATGAGCGTTTACATGACGAAATTTTGTCCATCGACCGGATTATGAAAGGGTCATACCCATAGCACCCCTCTCAAACGGAATGAAATTTCATTCGGATCGGGCCAGTTTATTCTGATTGAGGTGTTTATATGAGGCTTTTTTATTCTGATTGGGCAGCGCAGCTCTTAACCCCTGGCAGTACCGGGCCCAGGTGCAGCCAGTTGCGCTGATGACCCTCCTGCTCTGCCCCCCCAGACACCTGCATAGAAACACACACAGCACACAAGATTCGGGTCCACGCACCCCTGCCCGACCACTCGACCCAGGTACATCACTGTTGCACGAGCGAACTCACACTTTAACAAGTTTAACAAGTGAGGTGCGCCTCGGCCAAGCAGTTGAACAGGGCACGCACGTGCTTCAAGTGAGAGTACTAGGAATCGCTGTACAAGACCAAGTCGTCCAAATAAACCGCACAGCCCTCTAAGCCAGAGACTAGAGGTCTTCACGGGTCTACCCGGACCCTAGGATCCGAGACCCGGGTCTGTTTATCATTATGTGTAATACCCGAGTGGATCCGAGAAGACCCGTGATCAGCACTGATCACGTGACGAGACGAGAAACGCATGGAAGCGCTGTGTAACTTACCTAGGATCAGATTACAAGAGCGAAAAATAAGGTGAAAAAAACGTCGAGATGGATACGTTCTTCACTGAGGTGAAAAATAAACTAAATTTAATTTAATAATAATTGAATTTCCTTGTCACTTAGCCTATAGGCTACGTAGCTGCTAGATTCCATTATGGAGTCTCACTGTCATCTACTGGACAAACTGTAGAACAGCACAACTTGGCAAGTCTCTCTGTTATTTTGATCTCCTTTTATTAGGCTACCATATGTTGTATCCGACATGATAAACGTTTTTAGCAGTAGAACAGCATTTTGAGTAGCAATTTTAATTACCGTGTTTGTCGGGTCCATAAAATAGACCGGGTCTCGGGTCTCTCTCCTCTCGGACATGCACCGGGTCGGGTCTGTAATATCTCAGGCAAGAACGGGTCAGTATATATATATGTTTTAAAAGATGATCGGGTCCGATCGGATCTCGGAACGAATTTCCCGGGTCCATTAGGGTTCAGGTCTGTCATTTTGGACCCATGAAGACCTCTACCAGAGACTACATGATTCATGAAGTGCTGAAATGTTTCTTCAACCCAAACAGCATGACCTTATAAGAATACAGCCCAGATGGTGTGATAAAGACAGCAATTTCCTGCGCTCGTAAACAAGGGCACCTGCCAGTAGCCCTTCAACAGATCAAACTTGCTGACATATTTAGCAGACACAACTTGGTCAAGGCAGTCTGGATTAAGTGATCTAATCCGATTTCAGAATCCTTTTTTTCTTTTGAACAACCCATTTTGAAGATTTGATCCAATCTGATAGCCGAAATATGATCAGATTACTTCTGAACAACTGGGCCCTGGAGTTCAGAGAAGCAAGTGGCGCCCAAATGAGGGACAGGTTGTTTGCCCATGTGTCGGCGCCAGTTAGGCTGCAAAATGTACTGAGCGACCAGCAAGCAGCTTTTGTTTTCCATGTATTTCAATGTATTTTTCCTACTCTCTCTTCTTCTCTAAATTCTTTAAATCTCAAAAAAGTTGTATTTCTCAGTTCAACTTAAATACATAACTTAAATACAATGTATCATCCTTAGTTGAGCATCCTTAGAGCATTCTGAAAAAATAAACAAAACATGCCAACCTAATAATACATTCATGTCAGAAATAACTGTTTAGTTTAAACAAGGTACTCCAAGGTCTATCTGGAAAATAACACAAACACATACACACACAGAATGACATCCATTGTTTTTCTCAACTAATTTTCTGAACGAAATCATGGTGTCAAGCTGCTTCTCTCTCCTCTTCCTCCTCAAGTTCCCTCTGCCACTTGATTTGGGCCTCTGTGTAGTCCCTAAGAGTTGGTCCACTGGACTGGCCCGAGGCAGATGCTGCAGGACTGGATGGTCCTGCGAGTGATGATGGGTCCTCTTTGGAGTTGTCTGGTTGGTCTGGCTGGCTTTGGTCTGTCTGGTCATCCTCACAGCTGGATGTGCAGCCCCTCACTGTGGCGATGAGATTGAGTGGCTTAACTGAGTCCCGCTTGCCCCTGATGGAATGCATGGCAGGGAAAAACTTCCACGTTGCAGGCATCTCATCTCCACTTTCTGTCGCAGCACCAGTTTTACGTAGTGTAAGATCCTAGATGCATGAGAAGAAGAGCAAAGCATGAGCATCCCTGGTTTGCATGAGCAAACCAGTGTCAACCTAGGCGGAACATCTCACCTCAATTGAGTCTTAGTGTAGCAGGACCAAAAGCCCCAGAGTATCTTTCTAAAGAAATCAGAGTAAACACGAGTACAAACTAAGTGAAGAGTAAGCCAGGCATATCGCTTGAGGACATCCCCACACTTCTGATCCAAAACTGTAGTATTTATGTAACACAAACAAATTAAACTTGCCAGAAATTTAAGTTTCATTTTCTCCGCCATCTTGTTTCTCTGCTGAGATCGGGAGACCGTTGCTCCCACACAGTAAGCAGCTGACCAATATCATGCATGTAAGCTGAAGCTAACTGAAGCTAAAATAGAATCTATACAATTATATCATATCGCCGTTTATTTCGATGCATATGCGCAAGCTCAGTCCACCTGATTCTGTCTATTCTGTCGGCGGAGAGAGACACAGATAAGCATGGAGGTATCGGTGCAGCGAGGGCTTCCTGCGACGCTTCCAGGAGTTTCCCGGGGGCACGGTGCCGGCCAGTGCCGATAGCTGGGCGCCGATTTTTTCTCAGTATGGATGTATGGACAATTATTCTGTATATTAATAGTCTACAGCGGAGTTAATTACACCGTTGGTCGGCCGTGGCACGTGGCACACCCATACACGGTCCAGCCATATACTAGTGACCTAGTATTGTTTTTTGTTTTTTTTAACCAGGTGCATTATATTGTATGTATGTAACTTGTTTTAAAATGATCAAATCAAACAGCATCATTGTTGCCGTGGTATTGTCTAGCTTTGTGCATACTTGATGTGCTTGCGGATGTTTGTCTTGCACGATATGATGCACGGGATCTGACGTTAGCATAGTTTCATCTTTGTGCAATTCAAGCAACTTGGTAAAGTGTGTGAGGGAGTGAGCATTAAAAAAGGGGGACAGTTTGTGCCATTGCAGGGGATAATGTGACCCGTGGCCAAACTGTATTTTCTAAAATATCTCCACTATACTTATGGGGAGCCAATCCAAACCATCGGACACAACACAGGAGTTGGGGTGCTCACAATGTGTTATTTACTTCAAGATAAAAGAAATACTTAAAGAACCCCAGCCCAGAGTCCATCAGCAGGTAGTACCAGCAGGCCCTCCTCCTTGGCAGCGCCTGTCCACTTCTTTAGACACAAGGCGCCAGAGACCTCCCTCAACATCAGACCTTGTCGGTTAGTGGTTGGAACAATCGAATTCAGCCTACAACTAGGGCAGGAGTCAATCAGTCGTTGAAGCTATTAGTCGTTATTAGCAAACAAACAAACTCCAGTGCTCCACTGCAACCCCACACATGATTAGGAACCTCTTTGGTATTTAAGAAATTAGTTGCAATCATACAATCTAACAAGGCACTCAATTTACAGTCTCAAAGTCAAAGTCAACTTTATTGTCAATTCTGCCATATGTACAGGACATACAGAGGATCGAAATGCCGTCTCAAAGTCAACTTTATTGTCAATTCTGCCATATGTACAGGACATACAGAGGATCGAAATGCCGTTTCTCTCAGATCACGGTGCAGGGAAATACAAGTACAAAACAAACAACAAGGGTATAAAAATACTAGGATAAAAAGATACTAAAAAAGGACTAAGAATTTAAATAATTATAAATTAAGCTGGGGTCTGGGAGGACAATAACAAGGCACAGATCAAGAACAAAAAACTGCAATAGTAACAGAGTAGTACAAGTAGTCATAAAAGGATAATAAGTCATCCACATGATGAGTAGTAGCAGCAGTTTTTGTAGTATTTTGTACAAACTGGCTGGTGCTGAGTGTGTGCGTGTACGTGTGTGCGTGTACATATACTGTATGTTTGTATAAAAGTTCCTTATGGTTGGTGCTGTTTGACATGTAGGGGGGGTGGGATGGGTGGGTTACAGTCCAGACTTTTTGGAAGCAGAGGAGAGAGAGTTCAGCATCCTGACAGCCTGATGGATGAAGCTGTTACCCAGTCTGGTGGAGCAGGCTCGGAGGCTCCAGTATCTTCTCCCAGTCTGTATTGCTGCCTGCAGTAGGGGCACTCAGATGCTTGAATAATTTAGTGCGCTGAGCGCTTTTGGGCTGAGAATACGGCTAAAATCCGAAAGCGAAAAAGGTACAATGCAGATAAAACAGTAGAGTTCATCTGCTCGGGCCGTCCAGCCACTCAGGGAGCAATAGCTTTAAGTGTTGTGAGGGTACTTATCTGAAAGAGGGGTGAGTCGTGATTGCAGATTGTGTGAAATTGACAGAAAGACATTTGAGGCTTATCCATTTTCAAGGGGTCCCAACAGCACTGAGCAGTCAAACAAAGGTAATGTACAGAAATGTGTATGTCAGAGTGAGTAGGAGCAATGTAATCTAATCTAGAGTTGGACGTTCCTTCCTCTCCCCTAATTAACCACAATGATTCGTCCACTATGAGGAGCCGTATGAGACAAAATCCAAACTTTGGCTTGCACATACAACTACTTTCTCACATGCATGTATTATGAGACGCTCTCATTTAACCTACTGAAACATTCACACACACTTTACTGAAAACCTCTCACATTCCCTACTAAACCACTCTCATACATACTATTGAAATTAAGAATGTTCACACACACTAGTAAGACCTTTCACGTTCACCACGGAAATATTCTCATAAACACTACTGAAATATTATACGCTCACATACACTACTTAAAAATTGTCATATACACTATTGAAATGCTCACACATACACCACTGAAAATAAACGTATTGCATACACCACTGAAATCCAAACTAACACATGTACAACTGAAATCCAAACTCACACATTAAATACTGAAAATAAGCATATTACATATACTATTGAAAATAAACCTCACATACACTACTGAAATCTAAACTCATACATATGCTATTAAAAAATCTACCGCTTATATATACTATTGAAAATAAAACTCATATACACTAGTGAAATCTATGTGACAAATAATTTCACTTGCTTATGTGTGAGTTGATTTCAGTAGTGTGTGTGAAGTCATTTCACTTGAAGCGGAAGTCATTTACGCCAATCTTTTTTTTCCCCACAGCGCAGCCGAGGGCATCACGCAGCAAATTCAGGTCAGGCAGTCAGTCAGTCAGGTAACGCTTAATGAGATGTCGCTTTGTGAGATGGCCTCTAGAGGGCATCTCTCACTAAGAGATTGTCCCGAGGCTCTTGACAGAGGAATGGGCCGGAACGCACCGGTACGCCGTTCCGGGAGTGAATATGACGACGTAAAGCCCGTTCTGGTTCTGAAAAAATAAATACAGAGCAGTACCGGTGGTTGTATCTGTTTTAGGAGCTGAAACTACTGGCTCGGTTCATTTTATCAAAAGTACCAAAGTTTTCCGGCTGGGCGGTGTTTGGACCTTCGGGCCAATCATTCTTAAAAACGGAAACCTCCACTCCGGTGCCGGGCGACATTAAACAAACGCACAATCAAATGACAGGCACAGACAGTTTAGACAGCCACGGAGCTGACAGGTTGTGTTGTAAAAATGTTGAGAAACTAGACATTCTTTCCTATTTTCAACTCAATGTGAGTACAATGTGTTCAAGTGAATTCAACTTGTTTCTATGAAGTAGCACCGTTATGAGTGAAGCTAGGCTACTGTGTTTCTGCCTCTCCACCATGTTGACATTCCAAAACAGCCCAATGGACAGAAATCTATCCGTCAATAATTCTGTCCATTTTCCGACGGATCAGCGTGGCCGCAGCTAATGGTAAGTACAGGATCTGTACTTGCTTTTTGGAAACTGAAAAGATGGAAGCGGAACAAGCCAACAGAGAGCGTCTCAGCCAAGCTGCGGCATTATTGAATAGTTTATTAACATCTCCAGACGCAATCCATAATATTTCCCCCAGCTCCACTTCCCTGCAACCACCTTTGGCTGGTTGTCGGGGTTCACTGCCAGGGTAAAAGAAGTGGCACCGGAATGCGAGGCAACTCACTGCATGATACACCGAGAAATGCTGGCAAGAAAATGTCCCCTGAACTCCACATGGTCCTGAACAATCTAATATGGGTTATTAACCACATCAAAGCCCATGCCCTAAATTTGCGTTTGTTTGAATTGTTGTGCGAGGACATGGATGCTGATTACAAGCACCTTCTTCTACATACAGAAGTTAGGTGGCTATCGAAAGGGAAAGCCCTAACGAGAGTGTTCGAGCTAAGAGAGCAATTACAGAAATCCCTCTCCGACAAGCAGTCACCATTAGCAGTCACTTCAGTGACAAGAGCTGGCTCGCAAAACTAGCGTACTTGAGTGACATGTTCATGGCCTTGAACAAATTAAATCTGGCAATGCAGGGGAGGATGGCTGACACATTCAGGCTCAAAATCGTCGGATTCAAAGAAAAGCTGGGAACCTGGGCACGGCGCGTCAACCGGGGTGGTTTTGACACGTTCAGCAACTTATCCAGTTTTTCAGAAGAGGCCGAGGGACTTGGCGAGTTAATACACAGCCACCTGACATCACTGTCTGATGCATTCAAACGTTATTTTCCATCTGCAAAGGACCCGAGGAATGGCAAAGAATGGATGCGCAATCCATTTCAAAATGACGATGGTTGAGACCAGCTCCCATCAAAACAAGAGGATCAGCTGATTGAGCTGAGGCATGACGGAGGACTGAAAATACTCTTCAATTCAACGTCATTGACATTCTTCTAGATCAAAGTGTCGAGAGAATACCTCGAGATCAGCACTCTTGCGCTGAAGACATTGCTCCCATTCCCAATGTCATATCTTTGCGAGGCAGGTTTTTCTGCCGTGACTGCCACTAAGAACAGACTTACAAACAGACTCGATGTGAGGAATACCCTGCGCGTCTCATTGTCAACCATCACGCCCCGGTATGATGTTCTTGTGGCCGGCAAACAAGCCCAGGGGTCTCACTGACACGAATTTCAGTAAGTTGATGCTCATTAATATTTGTAAAGCTAGCTTGATCGCTACATTTACTTTTAGAAATGATAGGCTGAAATCACTGTGTGAGTTGCGTATTGAAGTAATGTCTTTAGTGACGAAAAGGGGAAGAAATATCTAATTCTGAAGCGGTCTGACTGTTGAAATAGGCTGTTATTTACATAAAATTAGCCTTTGTTGCCACCTGCTGGTGAATAAATATATGCAACTAAAACCATTATAAATTAACCATTGTAAAACAAAAATAATAGCCTACTTTAAAAAAAAATCTTTTTTGCTACGATGCATATTAAAATTGACCACCAGTCCGCAATTTTTTTTTTATGTATGCACCGGTCCGTGGCACAATACAGGTTGGGAACCCCTGCATTATAGTGTAAGGGGAAGATTAAAACAAAATGGATTAATCTACTTATAGATAAAACAAAGTCTCAGTCAGATAATAACAACGCCAAAATGTTGAAATGGTCCAATTTGCTGGTTTAGCTTTTAATTGTAATAATCTTTTAGAAATAGTTTTACACCTGTTATTCATGGTTTACTTTTATGCTTCTATTCTTGCTTACATTTCTTAAACTGCTTTCATCGCTTTTGTTGTCAATTGTTGTTGTTTTTTCTTCCCCTTTTGTAAAGCGCTGTGTAACAATGTTCTGAAGTGTCATTGTTTCTCCCAAACTTATGACTCAGCCTATGATAGATTGATAGATTGGATGGATGGATGGATGGATGGAAGTAGATACAAGCCCATACTGACTGACTTTACCTCCCAAATTGACTCTTCCTCATTTGTTGAATGAATAAATGCATTGACGTCAGCACTAGTCAGTGAATACCACCTCTAACAGAATCTACCCCATCCCGATAAAATGAGAAGTTCTATCATCATTATTTCAGCTTCTCCTCTCAACTTGAGTCAGCTGCTGGATCCCCCTGTGTAAACCAAGCTGAATATCAAGTCAAACAACCATCACCTATCACAGATTATCAGTGGTTGTTGTATATGCTCTTACAGAGGCTTTTTAAAAAGGGAGAAGCAGCGATAACACTGTCTTAATGGAAATAGGGGATAAAAAGAGAATGAATAAAAAATGAGAGAGACAGGGCGTGTTTAAAATCCCTTCTCTGCTGGATCATAGAAGAAAAGAAAGTAAAGAGAGATTATTTGAAAGAGAGAGGAGAGAGCGAAGAGGGAGGAAGATAGAGAGAGGAAGGGAGTTTTTTATTTTGTCTCCATCTTTGGTGCTAAGCGCTTACTGCTGTGGCATTTCTAGAGGGTACTCAGAGATCACTTGTCAATCAAACAGTGTGGCCAGTACTTTTTCCTTTTTCCTTGTATTTTCTGTTGATGAAATTTGAGTTTCTGCAGGTGGCGCTCTTTTCTTTGTCTGTTCATCGTTGCTCATGCTAACTACCCAGTTCTTCTTCTGTTTATTCCAAACAAACCGGAAACATAAAACACATCACTTCCTTTTCCCAGGAAAGACCTGACAACAGGTGCTTAGAACAGCAAATGTAAAAACTTTTGTGAACTGGGTGTAGATTGAGTCACTATTGTGATACAGCATTTATTTATATTAAAATGTTGTGGATTATTACTGTAAGGAAATGTTTGTATTGTCTTTCACAGATTATGGCATATTTTAGATGCTTAATCAGCTAATCAAATTTATGAAAAATATTAACATAACTCACATTTTGCTGTATGTCATGACATGTTTATCTATGTCTGCCCAAAAATGAGGGTGGATAAGCTGGTTATCTGTTGCTGTATTTCCAAAGAACTTTATCCATTTCCTCTGGTTGCCTGGAAAAGTTGGTAGAGGTTATGGTCTGGGAGCCATTTTTTGGTGAGGGAGATAATTAACTTTTATTTGGCCATGGCATGATAAAATTGTACACAATAAACAATATGCTTGCTAGCTTTTGGTTTGAATTGCTGGGGAAGAGTGAAGTAATTTCGACCACCATGTTTATTAATTCTGCCATAGATTCGGGGATGTTCAGCAGTGGTGATTTGTTTTTTGGGTGTTTTGTGTCTTATGACATTTTTCAGGGGTTCATCTCTCAACGCAATTTAGTTTAGATATTTTCTGGGTTGGGGAGGCATTTTCGATTGCTTTGTATGTAAGGTCAAGTTGAAGATTGAATTTAAGGCTGCATTTACTTTGTAGAAATTTGTTTTAAATTGTAGATGGTGAATATCTTTATCGGTCTTATTAACATCAACTTGTAGATAAAGTTCCGCACACACACACACACCCCACCAACCAAAAGTGAACTCCTAGATCTCTCTGGATCTATTTTCTAAAAATGAGGTCTAAGGTAAGTAAATAATCCCCATATATTGTTGCAGACTGGCTTCAGAAATGAGCAGCAAATCAATCTGACAATGAAATAGGCTGGTGGATACATTTACAGCCTGTATGTGTGTAGATATGCAGGCAAAAATGTCAATAGCAAATGGAATAGAATGTGTGTGAGGTTGTGTGTTTGTGTTCATATGTGCATAGTATAGGATGCATGGCAGTCAATAGGAAACACAATGGAATGACTGTGACTGCAGGCCCATAATATTCCCATGAATATCCAACCACTATCAAATAGTGCAGTGTCAAGCTTGCAGATGGAATATTTGAACAAATGAAATGGAAAGCTGGAATTATTGTTTTATTAAAAAAATATAGCCGCAAGCAGCGATTGTGGGGTCCAAGCACACTTTGAAGAGACAAAGTAGACCGACACAGTTTTGTGAAGATTGGACTTGCAGTCAATTAGCTATGACTAATTTAGTCTGTGACTTTTGTCAAGTTTATCATTTAATTGCAAACCATATTGTTCATCGCACATTGTTCAACTTCTGGCCACACCCCAGTCAGTGATGTCAAAGCAGGTGCTTGGCATCATCTTGTCAAAGGCAAAATATCTGTTTTGACATCACTGATTGGGGTTTGGCCAGAAGTGCAAGATGCTTTACAGTTTCAACCCATAGAGGAGTTTTCTGCACTGTAATGTAGTGCTGATTTACTTGTTTCATGAATCTTCAAAATGATCCTTTATACATCATCCTGACAGTATTACCTTTTTTTGTTGGTTGGCTGTTCATGACTTTCTGTAATGGTCTATCACTGATTTCAGCTCAGTTTCTCTCGATTCGATTTCTCTCTCTCCCTTTCTTAGGTTGAGATGCCTATAACAACTAGCCTACGTTTTCCGCGGAAAAACATTATTTTACTGGGCAATTAGGATGATAAAGTGAACGATGATGATGTTTCAACATACCTGTTACTATGCAAATATTCATCCATGATCTGAAGGGACACTTGTAGATAGCGACAAAACCCTCCCAGTGCCAATTAAACCCAACCCCAAACAGCCCAGTGATCAATGAAGCCAGTCCAAAACAAGAGCCCAATACCAAAACTCCAAAATACAATCCTGCCAAGACCTATAAACAGTGTTTTAAGTCCAACAGCATTTATACCACTGCCAAGCAAACTGGTTTAGCTGGCAAACTAAGCTAGCAGTTTCCCTCTGGACTGGCTTGTCACCATACCTCTACGAGCCGTTTACCATTTGAATTTCACAATAATCTTTACACAGAATGAAAGCCAAGACTTTATTTTATTAAAATCTGATGAAACTCCCAAACAGCCGACAAATGATATTGCGATCCATAGATCCCCTGCTGTCGCAGGGCTAAAAACAAAACAAACACGGAATGGTGGCACAACAGGGCCCCCTAGCAGTCAACGGGGCCCTATACAGCCGTGTAGTCCGCCCTGCCCTTTATAAGTAAAATAGTTGAAAAAGCAGTTTTCAATCAAATAAACAATTTCTAAATGAGAATGATATACTGGAGAAGGTTCTGTCAGGTTTTATCGCCAATCACAGCACGGAGACTGCTCTCACCAAAATAGTTTGTTATGAAGCCAATGTATAAATGCTATTACATGCCTTGCCCTATAGGGGGGACTCGAGTAGTAATGGATAATGCCTTTGGACAGTCAGATAGAGCTTGATTGGAAGCCAGTAGGCCATGATGTCCCTCATGTTAAGTTGCTAATAAAGTTGGCGGAAGATTGTGTTTGTGGCATATTAGTGAATATGTGAAAATACTACATAGATAATGATCTAAGGCTTAGTACACAAGATGGCTCGGCCAGCAGAAGTCTCTGGAGCATGCCATTGTCGATTACCGTAATTATCGGTAATGCATTGCAGTAACAAAAAAACAGCTACCTAACGAACCCCAACAGAAGCAGATCAGAAAACAAGGAGGCTTCATACTAAAAAATATGAGCAAATATACTTATCAGAGGGCATTAGAAAGAAAGGCCTGTCTCTAATATAAGCCTGCTTCCAATAAAGGCCTGGTACCCTCTGCAGTTGAGGTAAATAAAGGCCCGGGCCAATATTAGTAAAACGGTAAAACGATTTAGCAGTGGTTGCAGGCGCAGACACCCACTGGATAATTTTTGGATGAGTTTATGCAATTTCACGGGGGGAAATCCTGCTCAGTATGCCTTTAATTGGTTCTCTTCATATATTACTGGGAGGAAATTCTTTGTTAGTGTGCATCAGACAGGTATGACATACAGTATCTTTCGGTGTTGCACAAGGAAGCTGTCTTTGTCCGCTACTTTTTTCACTATATGCTTCCCTGAGGTGACGTCATCAGAGAGCATAATGTTAATTTCTATAACTACGCTGATGGCATGCAATTGTACATCTCTGTGGAGCCCTCAGACACAAATGCTAAGGTCCCGGCACCAGGACCCCCATGGCGTAGTGAGGAAAAGTCGTTGTGAAAAGAATTATTTTTATAGATGACATGACTGTTTTGAAAAGATGGGGTTTTGAGCTTTCAGAATCCGTAAACCAATTGGATGTTGTACAAACTATGTCTGATTACGAAGTATTTTAATAATAATGAGATAAGAGTTCAAAGCGTTCAAAGGCGCCGGGATAATTTTCTCGTCAGTCTACAACAACATGCTTGCTATCACTGGAAAAAATAAATTCCCAGCTTTCCAGTGACACTAAACGCATCACCACCCGAGCAACACAACATCCGCCATTTCCGGGGAAACGTAGCAATCAAACTTCACGTTTTAGAGTCACACTGACAAAAATCTATGTTCTTGCCATAATATTTCATCAAGGCTTATGTTATTTTCACCAAAAACGGCAGATTTTAGTTACTCACGTTTCTACGGTCATTTCCTCTTCATTGGGACCGTCAGTGATCATCCGGGACTTTACACAGAGTCTTTTAGACCATGGCCTATGTTGGGAACTCATGGTCTTTGTCGCCATCTGGTGGCTGTATCGAAGTACTGACACCAATTAATCTTATACCATTGGATTCCACTGACTGAGTGGAATCTAGGGACGTGTCACATGACCTGAAGGTCCCAGCCGTTGTCTATAAATATGCCTGTGTAGAATGGAGCTCTGTGGCATCATAAATGCTGTATTTTATTGTATTTTCATCAAATTTACAGTTACAGTTGTAGTCAAGGAGTAGGAGAACACATTCAGTTACATCATTATCCATGGGATCTTGGTTATAATGGTGATATTGCCTTTGGAATTTAGATTATATACTAGCCAAGGATGAAAATCTTATTTTTTCCTTTATTACATCTCCATTTACTCTGGAATGGTAATAGATATATGTTTACTTACAATGGATTCATATTCCTTCGCTTCTTACCTATCAAAGGAGACCAGAACTATGTATATAGGCCTTATGGTTGAGGAGCTATTCCTGATTCATTTTGGGTATGTCATTTTAGGCGTTTTTTCCTGAATTTTGGCTAGGGTCTAAGTGGTAAGTTCCCCGACTTCCTGCCTATTTGCAATCAGTGAATGGATGAGTAATAATTTCCTGGAACTAAATGAAGATGAGACCCTAAATACTATTAAGCAGACTTGGAAATCTATCTTAGACTCTGACTTAGGTTTTGCACCCCACATAAATAAGGTGAGGAAGACAGCATTCTTGCATCTCACAAATGCTGCCAAAGTACGGTCATTCCTAACCTGGCAAGATGCTGAAAAACGTATCCTGAGTGAATCTTTTCTTCTTAGATCAATTCAATATGAATCTTGATATGGTTAGCGATTCAATTTGATGCATTGCCATGAAGAGCAGTGCAGAGTTTATGGTAATCAACATTATCCAGCTATGAGACAGGGAAACCAGTAAACTAGTGGGAGAGGATACACAGGACAATGGTGGCAGTGTACAGTGTTTCTTTAGTGAAGCAGCAGTGAAGGAGTCTTGTTACTCTATTTAAAGATTTTGGTTAATGACACAGTGAGCACACAATAGTCCTTTTAGCCTAGTCCTTTTTCCCAGGAACACAAAATGACAGACTAACAGAATTACAACTAGGACAACAACAAGAATAAGGCACAGAGCAACAAAGTGTCAAATGGTTAGAGGGGAGTAGCTTCCTCTTTGTGTTCTTGATGGGGTTTTTATACTGGTGGTGGAGAGATCTGTGGGTGGAAACACAGAAACAACACAAGTGCATGCCAACACATGGCATGTAACAATGTCATTAGCATTACATATAAGCAAGGCACCTGTATAAAACAATTGAAATTTCTGACGAGTTGCATATTTTACTGTGACACATGATGTAGCTTTGTTTCATATCTCTCTGGAGCTTGACAACATAAATTAACTTCTCAGTTCCCCTTTTATTTGAGTTTTTCAGCAATGGAAGAACTTGACCCCTTGTTAGAAATATGAAAATGTTGCATTCCATGTCACCTTAAATAAAAAAAATCATACAATAAGATTTATAATCCTACAGGGCTTGTAATCATTAAGTATCCAAATGCAGCCACTGTGGAAGTGACTGTTTCTGTAAATTTAAGAGACATTGCAATGATAGGATAAAATGTAATGGTAGCACATAATTACTAATTTATGCTTTGTGGTTGACACTGTAAAACATAAACTCAAGTACATCACTAAGTGGATCTGTGTTAAGTGTGAAAAAGCTGAGAATTTTTTTTTTTTACCAGCAGCCAAAGTCTACAATAAACTTCAATAGCCTTTGAATGCATGATCACTTTCAAGAGCTGTCAAGTTGTTTTACTGAATATTCCTACATCACATTGATGTGGCATAGCGTTACAACCACATTCACAAAGGGGAGTGGGGGGGTAGTGGGCGCAGAGTGTGACATGGAGGGAGACAGACAGTGTTTCTTTCTTTTGCATCTATAAATAAGTAAATAATCCATAAATAAGTAATTATGTGGTAGGAGTAATTATGTGCTACCATTTTATTCTATCATTGCAATGTCTGTTAAATTTACAGAAACACTGTCACTTCCACAGTGGCTGCATTTGGATACTTAATGATTACAAGCCCTGTAGGATTATAAATCTTATTGTATGATTTTTTATTTAACCCTCATCCTACCAACATATTTAACATACAAGAACTACTGACTAAACTACTGTAAGAAACAACCATCATAGCAAAATGTTAACTTATTTCTTTTCAAAACATCATTAGTTATGTAATTAATGTCATCTGAAAAAAAAAAAAAGATTATTATTATTTTAGGAAAGTTACAGTTCATTAAATTATGTATTGTATTTGTGACTTTGAACATCATTTTACCTTAGGAAGAGCAGTATTTTGGGTCACAGAGCACATGAGGAAATCTGTGTCTGCTGCATCTGTGTCTGTCTCCTTCAAAATGACTGACAGAGAGCCCCTACGCCCCCTGATAGTGTGTGATACTTTAAATTAGGACCCACGGCAAACATGAACTCAATAAATAGTTCCATCTATTAAAACTGCATGGGCGGAATTGGGTGCTTTTGACCGGGGTCCCCCAGGACCCCAATACATTGGTATTTTTCAAAAGCACTAATTAAAACAGAAACAGAAAACAATGATATGAAGTCATTAGGAACAAATTGATTGACCAAGTCATGAAAAATTGGAATGATAGAATAAAGCACCTGTGAAATATGACAAAAAGTATCTGCGGGTCTGCGGGTGCCCCAGTCGGTAGGACGAGGGTTAAGCTTCTCGCGGGCCTTGTGGTCGGGCTGGTCCCACGGGTGCTGTCTCCGGTGGACTGGCCGGCGCAGTCGCCTGGTCTGGGTCCTATCGGGCTTTTGTGGGGGCGGCTTGATCGTGGGGCCCGTGGGGGGTTCCCCCGCGGGCCGGTCGCGCCTGTGTCGGGTGCTGCAGGGGACATGGGGTGGGGCTTCCCCCTGGATGTCTCGGGGGGCTTGGCGGCTGGACTGCCTGGGGTCTGCGGGGCTGTCATTGCTGTGCGTGGGGTATTCTTGATGGGCGGGGGGTTTGGGCAGTGGAGGCAGTGGTTTGTGGCATTGTCGGTGTCTTGGCTGTGCCTTTTTTGATTGGTTGGTGCTGCCTTGGAGGGTGGAGTCATTGGTTTCTTTTGGGGTTATGGATTTTTCCCAGGGGCTCCAAACTTTTTAACTTTTAAGCTTTTGAACTTTTGAATGGCAGTAGTGGATCTCCTTTTTATCGTTTATTTTGTAATTGTGTTTCTTCTTCACGTTCACTTTTATCTGTGTACATCTGTGTTTAGTTGTCTGTTCGTTTTCTAGTTGTATCCATTTATCCCCTGTATTACCTTTTATTGCTTTTTTTGTTATTTTTTATTTATTTATGTTTATTATTCAACTGTTTTATTTATTTATTTGCATCATTGTTTTTTGGGGGTTTTATTGTATGTAAAGCACTTTGTAAACTTTGCCTTTAGAAAAGTGCTATACAAATAAAGATATCATTATTATTGTTATTATTATTATTATTATTATTATTATTATTATTATCTAATGGAGAAATCAATACTGATACGATTTGTTAATGATCCCATCCAACTTTCACCCAGTCCCATATGATTGAATTGGTGCAGTTGTGTGTTGCACTAGCCTCTATTACTCACCTAAAAACCAGAGTGGAATTTTTGGTCATACGTAAGTGTAGCCTATGCCATTTAAGGTGAACACTACTCAATCTGACAAGAGCTGCGGGAAAGCTTATTACCTTTTCATTTCACTGAGAGAAAGAGTTCATTACTTCAGAGAACATGTCACTGGTGTGCCTGTGTGCAGCAGGGGAGGACATTACCCCCATGACTATCTTCAACAAAGAGGACCCAGGAGGGCATTACCACTGCAGAAAACCAAGTCATTTCTTCTCTTAGAGAAGTCTGCAAGTCTGTTTCAAATCCACTTCCTAAAATCTGCAGTGAACTAGTCAAGTCAAGTTTATATAGCCCTTAATCATAAAGCATGTCTCAAAAGACTTTAAAGAGAACAAGACCACATAGATCTAACTGCTCAACAATGACAAAACAAAAATATAGCTGCAAGCAGTGATTGTCTCAAGCACTCATGGCATTTTAGACCAATTTCAGCTATATTTTTTAGGGCACATCCACATGCATGTAGTGTATACAGTTGAAAATATTAAATTTTCTCTCTTCACTTGTGGGACATGTGACCTTCGGCAGGAGAAAAATCTGGCAAAGTGAGACTGGTAACCGGCGACACTGATGACCTGGCACCAAAGACCAGCCAATAGCAGATTGCCAGTGCAGTACCCTACTTTTCACCATTAGATGTCAGGCTTCACCACAGATTTGGGTTTGTGGTTCAGTTACTCTTTAATATAAAAGAATAATAAAATAAAGTACAAACTTTACCAATATAAACAGTAGATGGCAGTGTGGTTGATCCAAACTGTTGTGGAGCTCGGAAGTACCGTATTTCCTCTAATATTGGCCCGGGCCTTTATTTACCTCAACTGCAGAGGGTACCAGGCCTTTACTGGAAGCAGGCTTATATTAGAGACAGGCCTGTTTTCTGATCTGCTTCTTTTGGGGTATGTCAGGTAGCCGAGACTTCTGCCGGCTGAGCGGGCTAACCTCTGCTAACTTGAATGGGGATAAAATAGTTTAATAGTGCTGCTCTTCTAGACTTTACTGTTAAATTTTTGCTACTGCATTATGCTGTTAATAAAATTAAAAGTCCATGGACATAATCCCTTCATTTCCTGACTTTTATTGTGAAACATTACACAAATATTTCAATTTAACTTGTGTGAAGTATGACCAGTCACGTACCGGAGGGCAAATACGCCCAGTGTCACATAAAAACAAAACAAATCTGAGGTACTCTGGATATAAATATTAATAGCCAGTTTACAGCACAGTCAAACGTTAAAGAGAGCTCTGCCACTCTGCTCTGAAGAGCGGCTTTGAGCTCAGCGGCTACAGTGACGATTTCGGCTAAAAAAGGGTGTAAATGATGTCTTTTCAAGTCAATTTGGGATCTCGGGGCTTCCGGAGACTTGGATTACGCCGGACGAGCTGTATGGAGCCATTTTATGTTGGTTTTTTTGGTTGTTTTTTTACGAAGAAATAATAGAACGCTGTCACACATATGATTGAATATGCAAGAAATGCAGTGGTTGGTGAAACCTTTGGGGTGAAAGGGCCCACACATTTGATGACACTGCCTACTTTTGACAGTGTCATTGACTCCATGCATTGCATAGATTTAGGGGTGATGAGACAGTTGTCTACCCTGTGGTTTGATAGTTCTTGCCATAGAGAGCCTTGGTATAGGAACCAGAATCAATGAGATAGATATTCAACCTCCATCGAACATCGCAAGATTGCCTAGATCTATCATAACCAGAGCCTACTGGAAAGCCTCAGAATGGCAAGCTTTTCTCTTGTTTTATGCTCCCATTATTTTGAAATCCATTCTTCCAGGTAGATTTCTTGGGCACTTCCTCCTTTTGTGCCAAGCAGTTTATGTCTTGCAAACATCATCCATTACACAGCTGGAGCTCCTCTATGCATCTCAACCTCTGAATGAGCTTGTGCGTGATTTTGAGACTTGTACGGTAGATCACATATGTCATACAATATTCACATTCTTCTTCATCTTAGTAACAGTGTCAGAGACTGGGGGCCCTTTTGGAGTTACAGTGCATACAGTTTCGAAGGGTGCAATGGCTTTCTGTTGATACTATACAATGGCACTCAATCTGTACCCTTACAGGTCGTAGCGTCTTTTCTCTTACTAAAACATTTTTCTTTAATTCAGCAATAAGTCACATACAAGATCAGTATATAAACCCAGACAATACATTAAACTGTATTAACGTACATCACTACTAGGCTAATGATCAAGATAATAATCTTGATCAAGGCACTAATGAAGTGATTTACATTACATTGAAGACTGTTGTTGAGGCCCAACCAGCTCAAGGCTCACTTCCATGATCATTGATTGGCAAGCTTATTTGTTTCCCTTTGTTATAATTTTGTGACTGATCTGATGGCATTCTGGGTAGGGAAAGCAAGAGGACTTTCCCTCATGAATGGGTTTTATAATATACATATTTCATGTAAAACTGTTATATTTACGCACATTGAGCTGCATTTGTATGGAATACTCTATATATTCCATACACTTGGTTTAACTCCTTTATTGCATCGTGTCTACAAGCGTGGAAAGCTCTGTAATTTTTTATACATTTGAATTAAAACAAAAAAAACTTTTTTCTTGTTATTTTGTCTGTCATTTTGAGTAATAAATCATTTAAAAAAACATGATATTTTTTAATAAGGTGCGCATGAATGGGGTTAAGCATGTGATGTCAATACCATCTGAATTTTGTGATTTGATTGCTCTAGACATCTGCCAACTGTGCAGAATATAGAAAAGATAATAATCATTTAGAGCAAGATTAACATCTGAGCCAGCCACTCAGAGTATAGAGTTGGTCACCATGGTTATGGCTAATCCAAGTGTCTGCCTACAGGGCAAAAGACAGATGTAACACATTCATTATTAGTGGTTCAAGCATGTAGTGCAGATGTTTCATTGTGTTGTTTAAATATTTATTGCCAGAATATGACGAGAAAGATATTTACATCTGTGAAAGTAGGTTGTGTTTTATGCTTTGATGTTTTCTTAGCAGCATTAGCTTTTCATGTAACATATAAATGGTAGTGGTAATGAGTAAAAATATATTCAAAAAAGTATGAACTTATCCTTATGGAATTGTCAGATGCTTGTCAGATAGATATTGTGGATGATGTGGGCATTGTAAGCCTGTAATTGTGAATTCTTTTTCAATACATACTGCAATACTTTGAACACTCTGCATCTGGTGTCATTATTTCATACTTCGGTAGTCAGGCTTCACTAGCTCATTCTGTCAAAATAAGAGACTCTTAAAAGTATATGTATTGCCTTTATACAGATTGATATGATTTATCATTATTGCTGAAGTACTCAGATTACTGCACGTGTGGAAAATGTTATGGTGAATCTTTGAAAACATGCAGTATTTGTGACGTGTAATGTGCAGCACATGGGAAATTTTCATGGTGTCAAGAATTAAACATGTGCTCCACATGTGACAATGTGTAACAACATATCTTCATGTGACAAAACATGTGCAACACATAGGAAATGTTCATGTTAACGGGCACCAAACATGTGCTCCACATGTTCCCATGTTTTCCAAAAATTCATGTGGTTTTTCTGTCAGGGTGAGCCGTTAGTTCTTGTGAGACTTGCAGGCGGGATAACAGGCTTCCTACCAAACCACACAACTTTTGTTTTAGATGTATTCAAAACAAGGTTCAGACTAGAGAAAGCCACCTGTATACTATGAAAACTGTCTTGAAGAGAGTGCAAAACGGCATCAGGGGAAGGTCCAACTGAATATAAAACTGTGTCATTTGCATACAGATGGACCTTTGAATTTCCCACTGCACTGACAATGTTATTTTTGTATATGGAGAACAGAGTGGGGCCAAGGATGGAGCCTTGAGGTACACCTTTAGTGACAGGCAAAGGCTGAGACAGAAGATGTTCTAACCCTAACCCTTCTACCACTGTACCAATTTTAGAAAAATTGGCAGGATGGATATGTCTAAACTGGAAATAAGCTCCAGTGCCCCCATGTTGTTTGATTGGGCCAATAATGGAGGGTTTGCCTCTTCTTCTGTCTGCTGATTGGCACACAAAGTTTGAGGGTGTTACGTGAATCTGTTCAGAAGTTCCATGCCTTTT
Organism: Centroberyx affinis; assembly: GCF_046629955.1. Taxonomy (NCBI): domain Eukaryota; kingdom Metazoa; phylum Chordata; class Actinopteri; order Beryciformes; family Berycidae; genus Centroberyx; species Centroberyx affinis. The sequence continues at coordinate 83,031 of NW_027283788.1, forward strand.
TATGAGAAGCCACACCCACTGCCACGCCCCCTTGTGGCCAATCGGTATGAAAAGGTAATCGGTTCTTAAGTTGCCCCATGACCAAACTTTCCACAAAGTTTCATGCAAATCAGTAGTTCACAACTATGTGCTTGAACCACTAACTAACAAAATAAAACACAAGGAAAAAAAAACAAAGCACAAGACACAAAACAGAATGTTGTAATGTCCACATCCTCAATAGACATGGACTTGAAGGTCTGGGAGATGTGGTTGAAGGAAAATGTTAAAGGGAACATCCACCTTAAAACACTTTTAACACTGTTCAAAAACAGCTATTGGTGATGTATGTTGAATTTCTGGGTCCATTTTGTTACTTGGAGTTGTATATTTCTTATTCTTGTGGATAACTGGCCAAATATAGATGATGTGACATCACACCAATTTATTTCCAGCACAGCTGCAGTGGAGTGTGATAGCAGAAAATTTTCCTGTTGTGACATAATCCATTTCATGGTAGAGGAATGTAATCTTCACATGATTTGTGTCCACAATACATAATCTGTATTTGAGAGTTTCTGCTCATTTAAAAAAAAAAAAAACATGAGACTGTGCTGTCGTGTCCATCGTTGTTGAACTTTTTTCAACTTGGGGTGTTCAAGGCACTCTTCCAAAAACTTCACTCACATTGAAAAACATGAAGCACCTGTGTGATCAAGCCCTAAATTCACTCAGTTTGGGCTGAGAAAGCTTAAACTCTACTGTGAAATGACACCACATTTGTACTGGGTCACATCCCATCAACCTCATTTCAACTTCAGAAACCTTGCCCTTTCTGTCAGATTTCTTTCTTTGTCACTTTCTCTGTCTCTCTCTCTCCCACACTCCTCTGTCATACACCACTGTCAAAACATAATTTACAGGAGGAGATGGTCTGCCCACTCAACTTTGAAAGTATAGATGATTCAAGTTGTACTGTGCTGAGATTATACAACCCCCCAAACCCCACCCACCCACACACACAAACACACCTCCCACCCAACCTCAAGGAGGCGGTGAAATCTCAGAAGCATACCACATGTACTTGAACATCCATTAAAAAACAAGCAAGAGGTCAGAGCCATGAACAGTTCAATGGTGCCATCTAGTGGCGAACTGGGGCCGGTAATTTAGCTGTCTTCCAACATAATAGCCAAAATGTTTTGTTAGCATTGCCCAAAACCTAACAAATTTCACACAAAACTGTTTCACTAGCTCAGTGTAGTTGTAAATAAAATATTTGCTGGCAAAAAATAACCCTAACCCTATATACAATAGATTAGCCACCGGAGTTTCAAACACACACATTGCCAGATGGTGACAGCATCACACAAATTCCACATATGTTACTTAAAGCAGTGGTTCTCAAAGTGGGGTCCGGGGACCCCCAGGGATCCGTGGCACTCTGCCAGGGGGTCCGTGAAAAGTTTTCAGATTCATTAATTTAAATTATCATGATAATAAAAAAATTATATCATGATATAAAAAAAATATATATAAAAATTGACTGATTGTTTTATGGGTATTCTTGTGTTGTTCTTTCACATAACTAAGACTATAGAAGTGTAAAAAATAGGCTACGTCAGATTATTCCAAGGGACATACATGTCAAGTCAAGTCATTTTTTATTTACATAGCCCAAAATCACAAATCAGAATGAGGGGGTCCTCGGTATATTCTCTATCTTGTAAGGGGTCCTTGGCTGAAAAACAATTGAGAACCTCTGACTTAAAGGATACGGCTGGTGTTTTTTAATGCATTGCTTACCATCAACAAATCCTATGAAAATAACAAAATCAGCAACACATTTGCTCTACTCCCATTACTTTCTGTCTTCCCACGTTCCGTTTTTAGCTGTGAAAACAGAAGTCAACATTAGCAAAACAAATTCATTGCTGATTTTGTTATTTTATTTATATTTTTATTTGTTGACGGTAAGAAATGCATTAAAAAAACACCAACCTTATCCTTTAAAATTGCTTTGCTAGCTCAATCTAGTTGTAACTAAATATTTTTTCGTCACACATTGCACTAGAAGGACTGCAAGTGAATATCATTCAATATGATGTTGAATTTGGCTCCTGATGAACACATCTTGCATCTAATTTTAAAATAAATGGAGCATCACGTTAGTTCAGCCACGCTATCAACTGATCGGCTATCAGCTGCCCAATCCAAACAGCACATCAGCTGATCATTATCAGCTGACTCTTATCACCAATCACATTCAAATAAGTCAATGAGTCGGTCTTTACAATTTGACAGCTCACACTGCTGATCAATCATGCCACTGCTGCTGTTGACCCACGCTGATGCAAACTTCTTATTCAATATTCAAGATTTCTACACAGATCATTCTTTGCTTGTGATGAGAAACAGACACTGTCTTTGCGGTGCCTTACCTTCTGTCTGGTGCTCAATATGTCTTGCTGTGAGTCAGATGAAGAAACCCGGATATAGAGCTTGAAACAATAACGCCAATCCACCTCCTATCCACACCTGTTGTCGGAGCTCTCGTCTGGCAAATAAAGTCCACTAATATCGCCTCAAGAAGGCTTCCTCAAGGAAGAATAGTGTTTGCGCTGCTCCTCCTGCCGCCATTGTCGAAGATTTAAAGATGTTGCTTTAAAGAGTTGATTTAAAGATGGCTGCCATGGTATGCTGGTGCACACTGCTTTGTGTGTTTTTGTATGGAAGAGATGCTGAACATCAGGGCCACACTTCCATTGGATTTATGTCCCACTTTTCTTGTCTCTTCCGTGGAATTATTGGATATTCTGGTCAAAGCTGCCTTGGCCCTTGGCCAAGCAGTGAGATACAGACGGAGAGGGAAACGAGCTGGAGCTCTGGTGCGCCTTCGGAGACGAGGATTACGCACGGAATATCCTCTCTAATGTTTTCTCACTGTGCAATAAAATGGACGGACTGCTGTTACTGGTTAAGATGAATAGAGACTTTTCTCTCTCTTCTGTTTTGTGTTCACAAAGTCGTGGCTGAGTGGAACTACACCAGACTCTGCCTTGTAGCTGCCCAGCTTCCAACTTTAAGCGCGGAACATGACTACACTCTCGCACAAGACTAAAGGTGGAGGGATCTGTTTCTATATCAACATAAACTGGTGCACTGATGTGACGGTGATCCTGAAAACTTGTTCTCCCGACCTGGAGTCATTTTTTATCAACTGCAAATTGTTTTACTCTCCCCGTGAATTCACTTCATTCATACTGGTCTGTGTTTACATTCCTCCACAAGCCAACGTGCGAGAGGCTCAGCGCCAACTGGCTGATCAGATATTAGGAGTGGAGAGAGAGAACCCGGACTCCCTGGTTATTGTCCTCTGGGATTTTAACAAAGGGAATTTAAAACACAAACTCCAAAAATACAAACAATTTATTAAATGCCCGACCAGGGAGGAGAACACACTGGCTCACTGTTACACTACTATCAACAGTGCTTATCACGCCGTCATCCGCGCTGCACTGGGAGAATCTGACCACTCTCTAATTCACCAATTCAGTCCTGCATACAGGCAGAAATTAAAACTTTCGGTAACACTTTCTACGACGCCCATGTCTACAATGCATTTTAAACATACTTATAATGCGTTATAATCTGCTTATAGCACTGTATAATTATAGTTATAAGCACTCATAAATATTCATAATGCTTTATAACAATAATCATAACACATTATAAAGCATTTTATAATGATTTATAAAGTCAAGTATCATAATACTTCATAATTGCTGGTCACTCACGGACATTTTTTTGCAAGGATCATGGTGTATTATAATTCTCATAGTTGTAATACATTATAATCATTTTATAATGCATTATAATCACTGTTATAATGCATTATAATACATTATAATCATTTTATAATGCATTATAATCACTGTTATAATGCATTATAATGTGATTATAAGTTACTCTAAGTGGTCATTGGGTGCTTTAAGTTAAGTAATTAAATTCCTGAGGTATAGGCAGATATAATACATTACAAGCTGGTTATAAGTCACTATAAGTGGTCATTGTTTGCTTTAGGCCCAAATAAAGTGACAAAAAAAAAATTAAATCTAAGAACAACACAAAACGTTGTAAAATTAATTTATTTGTTTAACGGGTCATAACAGACAATGAATTGAGTACTCCAATTTGACACAACTTTTTGATGAACAACTGAATGATGGACATTTACATTTCACTAATGTAATGTTTCCCCAAAAAACTCACTCTAAAGACTCAACTGACTCAAATTATAGATAATACCTGAAACAATTTCTACTTTACCTGTAGCTGTATATAACGGGTCATAACAGATAATAAACTGAGTACTGGTAAGGTACTCCAATAATTCCAATAATTGAATAACACTGTGCAGACCAGCTGTTTCCAGTATTCACGGACATCTGCAACACCTCGCTAGAAGTATGCAGAGTTCCTGCATGCTTCAAAACATCTATTATCCCAGTCCCCAAAAAGCCAATGATCACAGGTCTTAATGACTACAGACCCGTTGCCCTGACTTCTATGGTAATGAAGACCTTTGAGCGCCTTGTGCTGACCCACCTCAAGACCCTCACAGACTACACCCTAGACCCGCTGCAGTTTGCCTGCAGAGCAAACAGGTCTGTAGAGGACGCAATCAACATGGCCCTGCATTACATCCTCAAACACCTGGACTGTCCTGCAACATACACTAGGATCCTGTTTGTGGACTTAAGCACCGCCTTCAACACCATCATCCCAGCTCTTCTCCGGGACATGCTCTCCCAGCTCAGCGTGCCCGACTCCACCTGCAGGTGGATCACTGACTTCCTGACAAACAGGAAGCAGCACGTGAGGATGGGGAAGCACATCTCAGATGCCCTGATCAGCAGCACTGGTGCCCCACAAGGCTGTGTACTCTCTCCTCCGCTCTTCTCCCTCTACACCAACAGCTGCACCTCTGCGCGTAACTGTGTCAAATTTGCCGACGACACGATACTCATTGGCTTAATCTCCAATGGTGACGAGTCTGCATACAGATGGGAGGTTGATCAGTTGGCATCATGGTGCAGCCAAAACAACCTGAAGCTCAATGCTTTAAAGACAGTAAAGATGGTAGTGGACTTCAGGAAGAGCCCAGCCCCAATCACCCCCCTCATCCTGGTCGACTCCCCAGTCATCACAGTGGAGTCATTCAGATTCCTGGGCACCATCATTTCCCAGGACCTCAGGTGGGAGCAGAACATCAGCTCCATTATGAGGAAAGCCCAGCAGAGGATGTACTTTCTACGGCAACTGAAGAAATTCAACCTGCCGTAGAACATGATGGTGCAGTTCTACACAGCCATCATCGAGTCCATCCTCACATCCTCCCTCACCATCTGGTTTGCTGCTTCCACTGCCAAGGACAAGCCCAGGCTGCAGCAGATCATCCACTTTGCAAGGTGATCGGCAGCAACCTACCGTCTCTCCAAGAACTGTACACCTCCAGGACCAGGAAGCGGGCAGAGAAGATCATGGCTGACCCTTCTCCCCTGTCATCTCATCTTTGAGAAACTCCCTTCTGGCAAGAGACTGCGATCTATCAAGACCAGAACCTCACGACACCACAACGTTTCTTTCCCATGGCAGTGGGGCCTACAAACAATCCCTGTCTCACTGACTCTGAACTGAATCTCTGAGCACATTCCATACAATTGTACATCTGTAAATACATAGTCATATCTATCATATTCATATTCATATTTGGTACTTTGGTCAAATACTAAATGCAACTCACTACTGAGCCCTTGTAAAAAGCCCCACTTATTGTATTGTATATACTGTATATATTTTCAGGAATCTCTTATTTCTTTACTTCTTTGTCTCTGACATTTGATATTTAAATTATATTTGTAAAGCTTGATTGCTGCTTGTCTGTCTAAATGTCTGCATATTGCACTGCACCAACCTCACCAAGTCAGATTCCTAGTATGTGAAAATGTACCTGGCGAAAAAATAAATTTGATTCTCATTCTGATCCAAGAGGAATTGCAACATGCTTGTTGCTTCACATAAGCTAGGTACATTACTATTAGGATGGTGGTCTGGTGTTGGTGTTGCACACACTGAATGATGACAGGAGGATTCAGGTGCCACGTATTTCAATGACAGATTCTGCAAGCAACAAATGAAATATTGTTTCAGATGACCGTAGCCACAAGCGGTTGCTACTGTGCTTTCTATGCTTTTTTCACACTGGCGCAGCTTGCTTCTATACCAGTGATATGCAGTAATACATTATGATAAGTCAAAAAATGCTTTCTACTGTAATCAGTTCCACTATTTCAACATTATCCCAGTACTCACACCATGACATAAAAAGTAAAATAAGAAATAAAAGTGTCTAAAGCAATAATAAACAAAATATGACCAAGCACCATCTTTTATAACGGCTAATAAACTGTGTAACATTCCCAGAACCGTAAAAGCTCAAAGAAACAAAAGCTGAACCATACGGCTAACATGCGACACTAAGCTAGTAGAGCTTCCCCGTGTTAAGCATGCTATGCTAGTAAACAAGCATACATCATCTTCCAATTCCTATTACATACAAAACAGCAAACATTCAACACCAGATTTATGAACATCAAGGTCATCGTCAATACTTAGCGACATGATATACTTTCTCATCTGCAAGCAACAAACAAAATATTGTTTTAGATTACCGTAGCCACAAGCGGTTGCTGCTATATTATCTAGGCTTTCTTTTGCACAGCTTGCTTCTATGCAAGGCTTACAGTGCATATGAATGATTTCCCTGTATGGCTACTGCCATCTACTGGCTAAAATTGGTATGTCCAGAGAAGAGCAGGTGAGCTTGCAGGCAGTCACAAAATACTGTTCAAATAACCCCAAAAAATTCAAATAACCCAAAAAATTGTGTGTGTCATAGATATAGCAATAACAATTCTGAACACAATAATAAAACTGTAACACATTTGTACTGGATTTAAGGTTCTAACTGGAGCCACAAACCACCAGGAAACAAGCGTTGCAATCCATGTTCAATTTATTTATCTAAATGTTGATTGCCATGAGGATTGCCACAGTTCTAAACAAAGAAAGGAACAAATTACAATATCTTGCCCTAACAAATCATAAGTACGAATCATAAGTTTCTAACAACATCCATGGCGCCACATTGGCTCTTTTTTTGTTTTTGTTTTTATTGCGCTCCCTGCAGAATCTCTCTCGCATGCTACTTGGATTTATTTGTACTCTTGACCACTACTACTACTTCTTTGCTAATGTTATCTACTTATAACCAGACTGAATTTAACTCTTTTTTTTAATGAAAATGCAAAATAACATTACTGTGTTACCTGTTCACACATGGAGGAGCTGCTCACACATGGAGGAGAAACAAACATAGATGTTTGTTTCTGGCTGGTTTGGCTGGTCCTGGCTTCTGGTTCGTTTTCTGGCTGCTAGCGGTAGGGTTAGCAACATGGCTAACGCTACCACCAGCAGCCTGGCTACTGTCCAATGCAAGAAACAACCGTAAGAATCCCAATTTGAACTAGAAACCCCGATCTCAGTGCTATGATAAAGGCAGAGTTAAAGTAGGCAGGTTGTGTTCCAACCTGATCCTGATCCAGTAAAAAGAATGCCAACTGAATGTCGGTTTTGAACCCTCTCAAGTCCCGGAGCTGTCTCCATCGAGTGAATGCCCGTCCGAGGTTCACTCTGTGTTTTACCTCTATTTCTATCACTCTCCCTCTTCGCCTTCTTTGCCTCCTCCGTCAACGGTTCTTTTTCTCTTTCCGGGTAGAGTTTCCACTGTCACTTTGGTGGTTCCACCGTCCGCCATTTCCGCTACTGGGGATAGCTACCGATAGCTACCGAGAAAAACCTATCTATTTCTCTTTTGGTTGTGCAATGGATGATGCACTTCCTTTGTGCCGTAAATGGAGCAGAATTGCATAGTGAAAGCGAGTCTTATAGGGAACCAATCTAAACGCCGATGGTGTCATTATTCTATAGCCATTACACTGTGCAATCAACATTTACTTCATAATGATAAGTTAAAGCAAAAAAGTTGTCTATAGGGTCTTTAAAGAAAAATGTTAACATGGTGGTACAGCATCAGGCACCACTGGAGCACCACTTGGCAGTTTGCTCAAGACCACTAGAGTAGTTGTTCTTGATGCACTCTAGTATCCAGAGGCGAGGTTCTGCTCTGTTTGTCTGATGCTTTAGGGTGCCAGTCATCAGGGAATGTAGTCTTCATGAAGCACAAAGCCACCACCACAGATTGAAGGATGAACTTCAGCAGACGATACCTTGTGTCTCTACAGCATAATTCAACTAGAAGGGCACTCAGAGAGCGCAGAACTCTGCCAAGGTTCGTGCTATTATTGCTTGTTCTTGAGTCGGATCCGGATCCGCTCCTAAATTTAATGGGTTCTTCCTTGGCCCATGCTACACCCTTCGATGAAGTTTCATGAAAATCGGGCCAGTAGTTTTTCCGTAATCCTGCTAACAGACAAACAGACAAATAAAGAAAAGGCACCGAAAACATAACCTCCTTGGCAGAGGTAACAATTCAAATCCAGTTAAATTCAAATCAATTCTCTTCAGGTTAACATGGGAAGAACCTCATGGACAGCAATTTGCATCTTGTTTTTCGTCCTTTCTTCTCTATCTTTATGAAATAACTAGAGCGAAATGCTACATCTCAGACTGAACCTAAGGTGTGAAAGAAATCCATCTGGGTTATGTGTTGTGCGTGGGTGTTGAGGAAAGAAAAGCAACTCATTACTCAGTTTATCCTGGAGGGTACCAAAGGTGTGTGATAATTGACAACCTGCAACCTACTCGTTTGCTACTCTCATTTTCCCTCTTCCCTCCTCTTTCTATCCTTGTGGCTCTGTTCCTGTCTCTCTCTCTCCTCCCTCTCTCTGTTTTTCCTCTTCTCTTTCTTTCCTTTCTCTCCTCACCCTCTTTGCTCCCAAAGAAGGTTCAGCCCATGCTTCTCATCCTCCAGCCCATCCGACCCAGTAACATGTAACGGTAACACTTTACAATAAGGGTCACTAAGTTAAGGGTTAGTTAATGCTTAATAAGCATTAACTAACCATTAATTAACAGTTAACTAATGTGTCTGGTAATCATTTACTAATGGTGTTCATGTTAACTAAGGTATTAATTTATACATTATTTAATAGTCATCTTTATAAACTATTAAATAATGTATAAATTAATACCTTAGTTAACATGTACACCATTAGTAAATTACACAGTAGTTAACTGTTAATTATTATTATTAAGGCTTAACTAACCCTTAACGAACCCTTAATAAGCATTAACTAACACTTAACTTAGTGACCCTTATTGTAAAGTGTTACCCATGTAACATGCAGTGTAGAGGCTGCCAATCTTCTCGGTGATGGTCTTGTTTGTTTACAGTAATTATTTTATTTTATTTGATATATATACAGTACTGTGCAAAAGTCTTAGGCACGTGTAAAAGAAAAAAAGTAAAGCGAAGATGCTTTCAAAAATGATTAAATGAAAAGTTTCTAAATATCTATATGTACTATAAAGAGCAGTCTACTGACACACTAATGCAGAAATAAATGAATAAACATCTAAGACACAATTTATATAAAAACTCTTGGGCGCCTAAGACTTTTGCAAAGTACTATATATATATACTATATATTTTGGCATTATTAGATAGTTACAGTGGAGAGAGACAGGAAAGACAGGTCAAAGAGAGGGGATGACATGCAGCAAAGGGCTTGGGCCGGATTAGATCCTGTGCCACTGCAACAATAGATTTAGACTTAATGGTACGCGCTCTACCAGATGAGCAACCGGGGCGCCCCCTTTCACAGTAATTATAATTCAAATCAATGTGGTAATAATTTACTGATGTTAAAATTATACACGTCACCTTTTGCAGCTATACTATATGCCATGTTGGTTAAATGTTAAAGTATAAAAGTCCAGTATTTACCCCATTATAGCCTAGAATTTCTGCACTCACAGAGCTCTAGTCACCCCATTTGTATTTACCACTTTATTGGGTCGTTCAAGCACACTCTACCCGTAATTACAATATTTAACCACATACCCTTAGGTCATCTGCAACACGCCTTCTAAATGTTCCAAAGGTTGCCACAAAGAAAATGGGAGATGCTGCTTTTAGTGTGTCTGTCCCTAGGCTATGGAACGCCATGCCACTGTTTTTTCCTTTTTTATGTACTTTTTTATTCTCCTTGTTTTTATTTTCTTTGTTTTTATTGTTTGTCTGTCTTTACTCTGTAAAGCACTTTGAGTTACATTTGTGTGAAAGGTGCTTTATAAATAAAATTATTATTATTATTAAAGTTATTATATTTCTCACAGCATTTGAAGGCAGCATCTGCTCGCTACTGTTGTGACGGTTGGTGCGATTCAGAGCAAGTGCAGAAAATCTAGGAGATCCAGCAGTGCAATCATTTGGCTTCAGAGCAAGGTTCAGAAGATGATTCTCTGGTCAGAAATCTAATATAAAAAGAATAAAAACATATTGACTAGCTCCGGTCAGGGAGGAATATCGATCATATCAGAGGTGGACCACACTGACTGGACCAGATCTGATCTTTTAATAAAAGAACAATATTGACCCCATATGTCCATTTGCACTGTATCAGAGGAGGTGCTGTTCTTGTACTACATGGGTGCTGAAGTTTTTACATCTGTGCACCAATGTTACCAAGACAAATTCTTGTACATGCCTTGGAAAAGTGATCCTATTGTTAAAATAGTAGTTGAATGTCAGCGCTTGACCAGAGAAACCCATGGAGAGATCAGTAGCCTATTATTATTAGTAGGCCCTTTGAGGCTGTTTAACTCTCTGTTCATCTTAAGTAGATGGACACTATTATCAGTGGTTGGTTCACAGAATTTGAATGGATAGAACGGTTGTTCCCATTCTAATCAACGCTCCTGGATGGTTGGAGCGGCAGCCATTTTTATGTGTACAGTTCCATAATATAAAACCTCCTTGGTACTGTTGGCCTAGTTTCCGTATAAACCAATTTACAGTGGTGGAAAGTAACTAAGTACATTTACTCAAGTACTGTACTTAAGTACAATTTTGAGGTACTTGTACTTTACTTGAGTATTTCCATTTTATGCTACTTTGTACTTCTACTCCACTACATTTTAGAGGGAAATATTGTACTTTTTAAAAGTATAGCTAAATTGTTAAGATTAGCTTCACATTGACAACTTTAAAATGCTGCTTACATGTACGTGTATGTCAATAAATCAGTATTAATATAGTACATTTTGCTGCCAATACTTATGTACTTTTACTTAAGTAAGATTTTGAATGCAGGACTTTTACTTGTAATAGAGTATCTTTACATTGTTGTATTGCTACTTTTACTTAAGTAAAAGATCTCAGTACTTCTTCCACCACTGCCGACTTACTGCAAATTGCAGCAAGGACCAAGCGGTGGAAAACTGGCGTTGCGTGATCTGTGTTGCTTTGCTGTTGGCAGGGAGCTACTCAAGGATTTTTGGACCGATTAGGTTTGATTGCGCTATATTACTGTTGGTAAGTCATCACATTTTATCCATTTAATGTTAGTTTTGTAACATTACAAAGGTAACCCGCTCACGCTGTGTGGCAGCCGGTTTGACACACTTTACGGCCTTAATGGCCAAACCTCCGTTATCACCATAGAAACTAACCATAGACACCATTTTTTGGTGTACCAGCCAAAATACCATAGAAAACAGAGAGAAAGACCATTCTAGCCATTCAAATTCTGTGGGTTGGTTGCACAAAACATCCTGAATTTTTCTGATAAGGGTTTCACTTTTATTTTTTTTAGTTTAGGAAATTTGCTGAAAGAGTTGCAACAAAAATCTTGGACTGATTCCTTGTGTAAGAGACAATAAGGTAACACTTTACTTGAATTGTTTGTTATTAACACATTAGTCATAATAAGTGCATCATAAGCACATTATAATTCCACCATAGTGGCATCAGAAAATGTCATAAACAGTGTTGGGAAAAGTTAGTCTTTATTAAAAAAGTTGTTTTGAACTTTCAAGTTGCCCATGCCTTTAAAATATATCCTCATTCTTATTATGTAGATCACTGAGTACACATCCTACTGTCATCTAAAGAAAACATCAAATTCTGAAAGGCAAGGTAGCTTTCATTTATTTCGGTACCACTGTCATACAGTAAACTAGTAAGATCACAGAGGTAGCCTTAATTGATCATGTCTGCAGGTTATTCCACAAAGAAGGCTAAGAAAAGTGGGGCTTACTATGAAAAGCCTGACTTGAGTTAAACTAACAAACTGACCTGGGAATAAGTGTTCCACAAAGCAAACTTCTGGACGGTAAGTCCATCAATGAGTACATGGCCAGTCTAAGAAGGTTGGTCCATTTTTAGATGACACAGTAAGAAACAGATTTAAAAAGTACAGAACTCAGATAAAATGTTATCCACAACACAGACAAAGGATTTGACAGTTGCTCTGGTCTTTGACATGTGACTGTCTTACGAGGTTGCAAAGCAGAATGCACAGCAACAGCAACAAATGCACTGAGAAGAAAAGCGTCAGCCCTAAGAGTGATGCAATGAGAAAGCTGTGCTACAGAGGCGCCGGCAAAGGACACAAACTGGATGACTGTCACTTCAAATATGTGGCATGCTGTGAGTAGAAGAAAAAAGGTCACATTGCCAGAGGGAAGGAAAAAACATCAAGAAGCCCACCAAGACATCAGGTGTGGGATTTCCCAGCCTATTTACTGATATCTCATGTCCTCATTGAGATACTTTGAGTCAGTTTAGGCTGATCTCTCTTAAAGAACCAATGGACACTATTTCACACAAGACTGTCTTCCAGCCCCTTGGACATAATAAGCTATGTCCAGTTTTCAAATCTGCAGGACCCAGCTTGCTTTCCATTGACAACAGCTCTCTGTCCTCCATTGTGTCCCTGAAGATCCTGTTATTGATCCTTCTGCTTTCATTAACTACAAACCTATTTCGAAATTACCTTTCATTTCTAAAGTCCTGGGAAGGTTGTTTCAGGGCAACTTTTGAAGGTTCTGGAAAATAATGACATATTTGAAAAACTCTTATCTCAGATCTGGTACGAGCCATCAGGGCAGCATGGGAATGCTGATGCCTTATTCCAGCTTCCTAGCAGTGACAATAAATGTCCTAAACCAAACCCAGCGTACAGGGTGCCTTGGATGAAAACATAGAAAGCAAAGTAAGCTTATGTAACATGCCTGCCCCTGCACACTTGATGGTTTACTGGTCCATGGGAGAGAATACACCTTGATTTGCGACGATCATAAGCAGATGCTTCTGGTCGTCATGGATGCTTATGCACTCTGGCCAGAGATCATCCATATGCCAGTTACTACAGCTAGTAAAACCACAGAGGTAGTTCATTTCAGGTGAATTTTAAACTTTCTTACAATTACAATTTCCCATTTGGCAGACGCTTTTATCCAAAGTGATGTACACATGAGATTTTAATACAACACAAGCAAAGTTCTAGTCAGGAGAGAACAATGAGAGTAAGTGCCATAAAGCTAAGATCTGGTCCAACAGGACATAGGTGCTACGAGGCAAAGCATAGAGGCAATGCATGGAGTGCATAGAGTGCATAGAGGCAGATAAAAAGTTTTTTTTTGTTTTTTTTTGTTTGGTTACACAGTCCATCAGGTGAGAAGGTATTCACTAAAGAGCTGGGTCTTTAGCCTTTTCTTAAAGATTGAGCAGGACTCTGTGGATCGAATGGAGTTTGGTAACTCGTTCCACCACCGAGGAACCACAGAAGAGAAGAGGAACCACAGAAGAGAAGAAGGAACCTTGAAACCGAATGGTGTCAAACATACCAAGTATCCCACTTATCATCCTGCTTCAAATGGGTTAGCAGAGAGGTTATCTCAAGAAACCACATGCCAAGAACAGAGTAGCTGTGGGAATGTCACCTCGCCACTGTGTGGCAAATCTTCAGTTCAGTTATGCAACCCATACTAGTGCCCGATACACGGGCGGAGTTGTTTTTAAAGAGAAATGGTTTAAATGGTACGCGCCCTACTCGGTGAGCCACCAGGGCGCCCCCCTTCTATGGTTTTTAATCACAACTCACAAGAGTGGTCTGGTGTTAATTTGCACTTTAATATTCAAAGTGATACAGTACTAAGTGGAATACTGAATGTGGTGTATTGAAACGTAACAAAATAAACCAGAAGACAATGCATTTACTGTAAACAAGTTAACCACTTTAATTGCTTTTGGTTTAAAAAATTTGCAACGTGCAAAGGTGCAGAACAACAATCAACTACAATTAAAATCAAATAACTTAGATAAGCAGTACCTCCTTCAGTAAAGTTTCCTTCTTATATAAAAAAACAAATGCAAATGTAAAAAACAGACAATATTAAATAAATTAAATAAATACTTAAATAATGACATAAAATGAACAGAGGAATCTGTAACAAGATAACGTGATCCTGCCTGAAAAAAATCGTGATATGATATTTTTGCCATATCGCCCAGACGCCCACCTGCAGTCAGTTGCACCAGCTGAACGTAAGCTCTATCGTAAGTTAGGGTGTAAAGTCTACACTAACTGTTACGTTGAAACTAGTTAGTTTGACACTAAAGTTGTGTCTTTGTGCAGTTGCACCATGAGACTTAAGGTACATCTTAACTAGTAGAGCGTAAACGGACCACTAACCAAAACATTGTCGCAGACAGTGACGTTTTCCCCTGCCGCACACATGTTAATATAGAACCTCCTTGATAGAACCTCCTTGGGCTAAAATCAATGACTATCATCTAACCATGGCTACGCGATAGCAACAGAAAAAGATTAGAAACCTTGGAAATTTGCAAACCTCTACAAACACATCAACAAATAGGTACGTTAACGAGTATAAAGTAGGCTGTAAGGATTCATGTTAGTTTGCCTCCTATACCAGTCTAGCCTAGATAGTAGCCTACAACTAGGCTAGAATTAATATAACGTTAGACAACAAGTGACATCAAGCGGTTTAACCGTCATTTTCAATGGAGCAAAAGTTAGGCATTTCCCCCTCAGTAACCATTATTGATGGCTAAAGAAAGTTGTAGACTTGTTATTCGTCAGTTCAGTGATCTAAACTCATGTCCAAGATATAGGCTAACTCAGTGGTTCCTCCTGTCCCCCAGCAGTGTTGTTGCTCTCCATACCACCTGAATGTCTGGAGCATCTCTCTTTAGCAAGTGAAGTGGAGCAATATTCACATCGGGAATGTAGCTTGTTACATCATATGGGAGACTGAAATGTTCGGATTATTGAAATATGCATGACAGACACGTGGAAACGTTATGAAACGTTATGAAATCGCTGTATAAAGTACGTATTCTGCATAGATGAATACAAATAATCGACCCAAGTGTCTATAATACTCTGTAATACTGGCTAACACCCAAGTCTGAACGCACCACCGGGGAAGCCTATAACATGAAGCCTAATTTAGACTCCGATGCTGTGTGCGTAACTCTGCTCGGGGAAAACGAAAGCACGAGTATAAATAAAAATCATCATACGGTTCAAAATTATGTAATCCGTCACGGAGGACACGCTGCCGACATAAACCGCCCTGGATTTGTCCCTCCTGCTCCTCTAGCAAGTTAAAAATGTCTTGTCAAATTGATGCGCCGTGCCAACTGTTATTTTACGGAGGACTTTACACCTAGTAGGAGGTAGGTGTAAGTTTTAAGTTGTAACTTAAGTCTACGTTGTAACTATTTCAGTTGGTGCAACCGTTAAAATTTTAGTATAGCGTAAACTCGGACTTAGTGAGACTTTACGTTCAAACTAGCCTACGTTTGAACTTAAGTTCAGCTGGTGCAACTGGCTGCTGTAATGCAAACATACCTTTATCTTTCTGTTTCTTTCTCATCTTCTGTTTTCTTCTTCTTTCTTTTCTCTGCTCCAGAAGGATATGTCCTTTTTTGCGACATTACTTTTTTGCTGTATCGACGCAGAGGAGAGGACTGTAACCTAACGTTAGTCTGACTGACTGTGCTCGCATCAAAAGTACGCATTGTGCATGAACGTGACACCAGCTCCGACAGAGGCAGCGGGAATTGATTAAACCAGTAGTATTAGCTAGCCAGCCCGTTAACATAATATTGTGTTTTTGTATGATTACCATTGACATAATATAATATATCACAAAAAAAACAAAAAACATTTCAAGCGCTCTTGGGGGCCCTAAGCAGGCGGGGGCCCTAAGCAGGCCTTGATGCACCCCATACTAGTACCCGAAATACACGGGCAGAGTTGTTTTTAAAGCGACAGGTCCGTACCAGGTTGCCTCTGGTCAAGCCAGATATATGGGAATGGGAATATACCAGACCTGTAGAATAGAGCCATACTATTCAGCAACCCTCCGCCTACTTCCATGGCGTGGATCCACCCTACTCTATATATCCCGCCCATTTCCTTTGTTCTGGCTGGCAGCAACACGAACCACATGTGAGGGCCCTCTGTCCCTGTGATTCAGATACACACCTATGGTTGTGCGTGATAAAGTGAGTTTACTACTTTCTTCATATGTTGTTGTACTTTAATGGTTATTTGTAGATTGGATGTGATTGAATGCTTGACCAGTAAATATTGGTAAATGCTATAATCGTCACCTTGCCTGTTTGCCTTGACACTACAGATATAATATTGTGTGTAAATGCGCAGTGCACATGATTTATTAATTGTAGCTCTTAAGGAAATGCAAGAATCCTTATAGCCTAATTTAGAATGTTGAATTTCTTATGTTATGTAATTGTTAAAAGAATGTTTCTCTGTTATGTAGTACTCTATAATTTCAGCAGTGGTAGGCCTACCCCTCACCCCCTTGGTTAGAGTGCTAATATTCATTGTTTGTTCGGTACCTAATTGTTAAGTGTGATGTTATACATTGGTTAACTGTATTGTAATTCTTGTGTGTTTTTCTGTTTATCATTTATAGAAAACCATAACCGTCAAGCCTCATCATCTCCTATTGCTCTACATGTGTGCATAGTGGCAATAAATGGCTTTAACGGAAACATCAGTCTTCCCTCCTACATTCTTATCGATGTACCATGGTGATGCTCAATCTCCTGTGAACCAATCCTAGAGATAGATTCTACAAGACCGTTCAGTCGAAGTAGCCGGCTAGTTCACCGGCAGGCCACAGTACGTCTGGCTGCAGGGCCGCCTGTCAGACGTGGGGATGGGCAACACCGGCACACCGCAAGGAACCGCACTGTCACCATTCCTATTCACCCTCTACACCTCGGAATTCCGCTTCACCTACAGAAGTTCTCTGATGACTCCTCCATTGCTGGCTGCATCACAGAGGACAATGAGGAGGAATACAGAGACCTGGTGGAGAACGACCACCTCCCGTTCAACATTGGGAAGACCAAGGAGCTGGAGATGGACTTTCGAAGGACCAGGAAGCCCCCAACCCCTGTCACCATCCATGGAAAGGAAGTAGAGATGGGGAACTCTTACCAGTTCCTAGGAGTGCAGCTCAACAATAAACTGGACTGATTGGACAACACTGAGGCCCTCTACAGGAAAGGACAAAGCAGGCTGTTCTTCCTGAGGAGGCTCAGGTCCTTCAATGTGTGCAACAGGCTGCTGCAGATGTTCTACCAGTGTGTAGTAGCCAGGCAGCGGCAGAGAGGAAGATGAGGGAGAAAGATCAATGCCACCCTGGAGAACCCCTCTCACCTTCTCTATGATGACCTGAGGCTGAGGAGGAGCAGCTTCAGCCACGGGCTCCTCCTCCCACGCTGCAGGATGGAGCGCCTTAGGAGTACCTTTGTGCCGGGGGCCATTGGACTGCTCAACACCATCAGTGACCCCTGCACCAGTCAGCTGTGACCATCTCTCCCCTCAAGCCCCACACCCCCCCACCCCCACACCCCCCTCCCCTTAACCAACATTAATAACTTAAAACTCTTGAACTATGTTGCACATGGATATTACCTACTTATTCCGTATTTATTTGCACTGTCACTTATAGATTTTATATTTATGTACAGTACCTTTCTGTTATTTTTTTGGAATCTTATTGTATTACCACTTTTTAGGGGCCCAAGCACCGCAGGTACTAGAGCCCTATTGTTTTTGTTCGGATTATTATTATGCTTCTTCTTCTACCCTAAAAGGGTGCTGGATCTGGATCTCAGAAACCGTAAGAGCTACAGCAACCAAACTTGGCAGATATGTACAAAGTCTCAGCCACTACTCACGCAACGTAATCCACGTCAATTGGCCACATGGCGGCACTATAACAAGCAAATTTACGTTTTGGCCTATATGTCCTAGAATCAAAATTCCACTTTCCCTGGATTCCTTGGGTTACTCCGCAGATTTTATATATCACTCCCTCACTGGCTTAGTGTGTATGCCAACTGCCTGTGGAGGCAAGGGTCGTGAGTTCAAATCCCAGGTGGTACAATAAAATTACTGATGTTATTCACTTCCATTGGGTTTTCAATGACTTTGTGAACACTAATGCCTATATTCCCATAAAACAAATCACCGTGTTGAGGTTTGTCTCATTCCCAAAGATAGGACACCTGCCAAGTCTCGAGACACTTGAGGGCACTGTTCTCTGCAAGCTCATAATAATACCATTAATAGTATGGTCAACTAATCATAATGTTGTAGGTTTCTCATCTTTGGACGAATTAGCATATTGTGCTTGGACCCCATTCATTGCTGCATGCGGCTATATATATATATATTTTTTTTTGTATTATTATTAGCTTTCATGTACTTGACTTACTTGGCACTCTTCTGTCAATTGCTGCTGTGGCACCCAAATTTCCCCCAGGGGATCATTAAAGTACAAATTCATAAATAAATTCATAAATTCCTTACATTCCTATTCAGTATTTGTCTTCAAAGAGTTTCTAAAATAGTGTGAATTATACCAAATTGGTTAATCATATATGCTTGTTTAAGTTGTTTAATCAATAGTATCCTTTTTCTATTACAATGTTACTTACTTTATCTGAGGAAATGGTAACTGTTTTACAATTACCCCCAAGCCACAATAGTTTGGACCAAGCCATTCCCCGGGGACCACATTGCCACTGTTTATGTTTATATTTATTCTTGGCCCACATCGATAGAGTCATATTGTTTTCCCTATATTAATCACCAAAGTTACTATGTATTTGTGATTCAAATATTAAGATAAATAAGATAAATATTAAGAGTATATAGTATCCATCAGCTATTCTGCTAAAAGAATGTAGTTCATAGCAAAAGATTGAACAATAAAGGTTTTATTGTATATTCATATTTTATGCAATGTTTTATGCAATCCATAAGTGATTCTTTGCAAACTGTTGCAAGCCAGCTGAGAAAATGTCAAAAATCTATTTTTTACATACACTAATGGTAGTGCATTTAGCAGCATCTCACCATTATTTTCACACCAATGTGAGAGTTTAATGTATTTCAGATTTTTTGATATTTAACATTTTTTTTTTACAAGTAAAAATCATTCAGGTCTGTGTCAACACTATAGAGTAACACCACAGACATCAAATCTTTGGACAGATTTTGATAATACATTTTTATCATTTATAAATGTATAAAGTAATTAGATCATAAGTAGGCTAACCAATATTTTCAGTATTTCTTTTATTTTGACTGAAAAAAAATCCACAAAAATGTAAGTTTATATTGTTAAATTGGCATTACACTGCAAAAGTATGGCTTCAGACCTTCGGACATGTATGCAGTTTTTCATGGCCAGCTGACATTAACAGCTCTATTAAATATATTTAAAACTTTTTTTTCTATTGCTTAAAGAGGTAATTAAAAACATCCATCAATTTTCTGACATTAAGTTTAACATTTTCCATGTCTTTCTGCTGAGACTTGATGCAAAAGCTTTACTAACATTATCACCCAGTTCAATCAAGAAAGTTAGTAGCCTATAGTCTAATTTATTCGCTATAGCGTTTGCTTCGTTTCTGCGGTTTATTGATACAAACTTAGATATTAACTCCATTTACTGTTGCCAATTATTATTCCCAATTTTCATATTCATTTCCATTTTATTTGTATTTCATTATTCAACCTATAATTTCAGTGTTTGATTCTGGTTTATCATCTGTTCATTTGTTCCATATTTATCATAAATAAGACATTATTTTGTCTAGCAGGTAATTAATATTTGCATTTACTATAAAGTTGGTTGTTCTGTTTCCTTCTCTGCAGAGAAAAGTAATCCCTGAACTGAAAAGATCTCACAACTTTCAGATTGCTGACTGATTAGTATAACCAAGGTCTGTTTTCTTTCATCTAAGAAGGTGGTGCCTCCTACAAGTGTAAATTCATATCTTAATCAAAACCTTATATTTTCATACCTTTACGCCACTCTAAATTTGATAATTTCAACTGTACACGCTACATGCATCACACTGGACATCAGCCCCTGTGGTCCCAAGGTTTTATTGACTTCCAAGGAACTATGTTATGCGGGTACATCGAGTAGCGGTTCCTGAACACACATGTAAAAGCACACACATGTACATGCATTTGAAGAACACCCACACCCCTTGTGAACAGATAATCAGCTTTCATTATAGACTAAGGGGTATATTCCTTGTCATATCACAATATTATATAAGAGCAAAGTGATACGGTAACACTTTACAGTAAGGGTTTAAGTTAAGGGTTAGTTAATGCTTAATACACATTAACTAACCCTTAATCAACAGTTAACTAATGTGTAATTTACTAATGGTGTTCATGTTAACTAAGGTATTAATGTATACATTATTTAATAGTTTATAAAGATGACT